>NC_053428.1:91432801-91613080 GCF_007990345.1 Gossypium hirsutum | reverse complement strand
CTTTTTGTTCTTTTGAGCCTTTTTTTGGCGAAGTTACTTCTACTATATAAATTGGTGCCTTGGAGGGATTCTTTGTGGATCCTAAATTACTTAGTAGTTAGGCTAACTTAGGGGTGTCTGAATTGAAAGGATCACCTAAGGCTGCATGGAATGCAAGACTAAAGTTCTAACCCCATGACAGTGGTATCTGAGCTTTGGTTGTGAAGGCATTGTCGAGATGTCGAAAGAAGCTATTAATTAGAAATGGGCTAGGAAACCAATCCTATTGAAGGATATGTTGTTGGCAATAGAGGAATGAGTGGATAAACTTGAGGAGTCCATGGGGGACGTGAAGGAGTCACACAATGTTCTTCATGAACACATAAATGGTTTGAGGGAGTAGCCTAAGGTCTCTGTGATCATGTCTCCCACTTCCAATAGGGAATGTTTGCAAGAGTTGTTGAATTCCCATAGGGAGAAGTTTATGGAGAGAAACGATGCTTTTGAGGCCATGGTGATGGCTTTGAAGGAGGAAACAATGGCTACACTAAGGCTTTGAGCACGAGAATTGAGAAGCTTGAGGGAGAGCTTGCCTTGTGTCGAGCAACTGTGGGGAATGGTGCATTGTAACACCCTAAACCCTGACTAAATATCCAACCCAAGTTCAGAGAGTTACATCTTCAATACTAAAAATACCACATATATATAATGCATTAAAACTAAACCATATGTCACATAATATTCATCACAAAGATTAGTTAAGTTTATAATCTTCCCAAAGTCATATTATCATAGTTTACCAAAATTCCTAAAATAGTATTTAAATGAAAGATAAAAGCTTGACAGAGCTCCTGTAGTGCCGACCCATTCAAGTTTGCAAACCACCTAAAATCCAATCAGTAAATAAATGAGTTAGGAACTCAGTGCATAAAAGGTGCCCATTTAAGTGAAATACAATTGCAAGACTATTCTCAAATCCCAAGATTCGATTAAGCAACAGAACTCGTTCCAGTTTAGATACAGAACAATTCAGTTACAGAAGTAGAAGCAGTTTCAGTTTCATTTACAAAACAAATCAGTTTCGTATGCAGGTTTGTCCTACCCCCAACCCTACACACTATTTTTGGCCATACCAATACACCATTACGGGTGGTCAATGCCTGTCCAACCCTACACACTATAGAGTGCCTGTCTGACATGTTTACAGATATGCAGCTTAGCTGCTAAATCAAAATGTGACAAAGTGCCAGATTCAAAGTTCTCCGTATTGTGGCTTAGCCACTAGTTCGGAGCAGAGTACTTTCTTCTTCACAATATCCCAACCCATACATCTGTAATATACTAATATCCACAATACAGTGTACAGTTCAATATCAGAAATATCTATCACAATACACATATACAAATGTTATACATATGTCAATCATAAAGCATAAGGGAGCCTCATACAATCAAATTTAGATAAACATACATTGAGGAGGTCAAGATCAGTGTTGGCCATACACCTGGCCTTAGAAAAATAAGATTCAAACCTAATTTATATGCCACACGGCCTAGACACATGCCTGTGTGGTTCACACAGCTTGGACACATGCCCTTCTCCTTTTCCATTTTGGTTCCAAAACATAAACAGTGAGTTACACGATCTGGTCACACGCCTATGTCCTTGCCCGTGTGGTCATAAATCACAAATAGTGAGTTACACGGCTTAGACACATGCTCGTGTGGCCCCAAATCGATGAACAATGAGTTACATGGCCAACCACACGGCCTAGATGAATGCCCCGTGTGCTTGTCCTTGTGGCGTCGACAACCACATTTTTTGATAACCGAAATTCGAGAAAAATGAAGTTTTCGACATGCACCTGAAGTAGTTTTGATGCAAAAATGTCGTAGGAAGACTCCAGACCTAACATGACCATCCAATAATCAATTACACCTAATATTTTACTAGAATCAACCTATAGTCAAAATTATGTCTAAATTTTTGACGCAGCCTTGACTCAATTCTTACACTTACCTTGCATGAAACAGAGGAAACCAGGCTAACGCAGCAGAGGAGCGTCTCTCGTAATATCCTTGCCTAAAAAGTTAACCAACCAAGTGTTTAAATAGAGCCTTCAAGTAAACGAGCAAAATCCTATTTCGATAGAATAACATTAACAAGATGAAACTCACAGAAACAAAATGAGACAACAATAGAGCTTACACAATAATCACACAATCAGCGTCACAAGCAACGAAGAATTCCCAATTAAAAGAACTAAGAATTTAGAGAAAATAAAAGGAGAAGAACGATGAAATTTCTTTCAGAATGTTTTTAAGTTAACCACCACCCCGCCTTCTAACATTTATCAAAAAAATATTTCCTAACTCATACGATGGGATTCGAACTCGGGACCAAACAGAATATAGACATATGTTTAACTAGTGAACTAGCAGGCTCATTCTTGACACAAATTTACATGAAATTGCACTTAACGACATAATACAAGGATAAGGGTTGTTTTAAAAAAATCACCAAAACTTTTAACGATGCAACTCGAGCTCTAGACCTTAAATACAAAAGCAGAGCACAAAACCACAAATATAGAGATTTAATTACTGCAAATTATTACAATTAAATTCACAAAATTTTAGGGCGTTACAGGTGTCGAGTGTAACACTCAATTGCGAGGATGTCCCGAAGTTGAAAGAGTTTGTGGGGACAAAGTTTGCATGCGATATGGATAATTTCTTTTGGAGGATAGGGTTACAGAGTATTACCAGACTTATAAAACAATTAAATATTCACTTTGCATACATTTTCACATTTTATATAATTGTCATTTAATCTCAATCAATATGTCCCTAATACGAGCCTACGAGGCCCTAAACATGCTTTGAGAGTGGTTCGAGACTAAACTGATAACTTAGGAAACTTTCACAAAACCTTGAAAATTTTTCTCAAAACAAGGGACACGGGCCCGTGTGGCCCAGTCGTGTCTCTCACATGGCCACAGGCATGCCCGTGTCATAGGCCATGTGGACATTTGAAATGGGAGCACATGCTGTGTCCCAGCCCATGTCTAATCCTGTGTAATTCTCTAACTTAGGTCACACGGCCAATACACACGCCCGTGTGCCAGGCCGTGTATTAGGCCATGCCAATCCTGTAGGGTATACTGACTTATGCCACACGGCCAAGTCACAAGCCCATGTGTGAGGCCATGTGGAGCATATTGACTTGGTTTTAATTTCAACACCAGGGGACACATGGCTGTGTAACATAACTGTGTGTCACACACGCGGCTGTGACACACGCCCGTGTCTCTGCCCATGTAGACAAAAATAGGCTATTTACCAAGCCAATTTGCCACCCAAACTTGTACACACCTACATCAAAACAATACAAGGCATAAATAAGCATTCAATCAACTTCAACCAAGCATCATTTATTCCATTTCAATACCGACAAATACAAGACTCACCATATCACAGTATGCAATTCAAGTACAAACCAAATTTTACCCTTTTCATTCATCAATATGGTCATTTTTAAACATGTATCAAATTACCTAAACTCATAAGCATACTAATCACCAATTCATCAACCATTTGATATTCACGATATCCATTTTCAATAAGCATCAAATACTATCATAACTAACATTTATCAGGCAATTACTAAACTCAAACAAAGGCCATTTGCACACTTTTATACATCATCAAATTTACCATTAAAAGCCAACTCACATGGCTATGTATATATAAACCAAACCTAATATTTACAAGCCAACACAAATGACCAAAATACATATACCAAAAGACCAAGTCCCTATACATGCCATATACTTAAAATACCATAGTTCATAGGTACCAAATGATAGGTGGATAGTGTAAAGTGATCTCTGACGATCCCCGAATCTGAGCTAGCTTGATAACACTATAAAACACAGAAAAATAAACAAAGTAAGCTATAAAGCTTAGTAAGTTCATATAAAATAAATGCAATTCAATCTCAAGATTATAATTCAACAATTTGAATATATATATCAATATTTAGCATATATTAGCTAACAAATGTCTCATTGTAACTCTCGAGTTTGTACAAGTGTACATAGTCGTTACCAAGTAATAAGTAAGTATCGAATTATTGTCTCCACAGGGATTGTATTTGTGCTAAGTCAATTAATTTGTAAAATTATATTAACAATTTGATAAATAAAAATAATATAATTGAGAAGTGATGATTAAAATATATTAAACTAAATGCAATCATCCCTGATGTGATTTATCCTAACATGCAACTATATGAATGAAATAGATTTTAGCAGAATTAACACAATAAGGAAAAATTATAACATAAATAAGCTAGGACAATTAATTTAATTAAACTCAAATTATTATCAACATGCTTATCAATATTTAGAAAAACATTCCATGGCAACTCGATCTTTCATGAGTTTGGAAACCACATTAGGTCCTTTCGGAATCCTTTACTTACCAAATACGCATTTTACTGATCCTTATTTATTAATTGTTTCTTAGTATTCATGCAAGGTAACAGGGACATGTTAGGCTTGAAACAGTTTAATCACACAAATCTAAAAACTATGCAGATAACAGAGCCTAGTTAGGGCTGTTATGTAACCTACAATTTAATTGGGTTAGGATCTAAATTGAGCATGCACATTTCAATTATGTGTCCATTAGCCATCATCTGGTTAGGATCGCTCAGCTAATTCAAGTGCATTTCAATCACATATGAACGAAATAAAAACTTGATTTTAATTGAAAACATGATCGATTGAGGCGCAAACATTATAAGCATGAATCAAATAAATATTATTCAATCAAAATAATCATCCTAGCTTAAATAAAATTAAGCTATCATTGTTGTAAACAAGAACAGTAAACACATAGCAAACATTCTTTAATTTAGTTAAAGAAAAGAAAGATTAAACCCAAATCAAAGTGGCTGTGTAACGCCCCTTACCCGCTTTCAACACCGAAACAGGGTACGAGGTGTTACCAGAACATAACACATACCATTAAATAAAATCGAGACAGAAATATGGCATCCAATTAGATCATGAATCATTATAACATATGCCTTTAACAATATTAGCCAACTTCAATGGCTTTGTACAAAATAATCGATCAAATACTGTAACCAATATTTTAAACCTAGGCAATTATTGTAACACCCCTTACTCGTACCAGAGGCTGGGATAAGGTACGAGGCATTACCGGAAAAACATACAAACATTAAACTAAAATACAGGCCATAAAATTTCATTCATATTTCAAAATGTTTATTCACTTACACATAGTCCCTTATTTGAGTCTACGAAGCCCAAAACATACTTTAGAAAGGGTTCGGGACTAAATCGAGAACTTACGAAAATCTTGGAAATTTCATGCTTTAAGGCTCCACACGCCCGTGTCCCAGAGTCGTTTTCCATACACGGTTGAGACACATGGTCGTGTCTCTGCCTGTGTGGAATATACCTAGGCTATTTTCCAAGCTTTGGTCAACCTTAATCTCTTACACACTTATACAAAATCAAAAGCATATAACATGGTATTCATTTAATGATTAAATATTCTCAATTAAACCACAAACATAGCATTTGTATGTCATCATACATGTGTCTCTCATACTCATTTTACCTTGTTTATTATAGTACCACTTATACATTTATACCAAGATTATCATCTTACAAAATATCTTCAGCTTAATCATCAAGCATTCATATTTAAAACTAGATCATATCTTTATAAAATACCACAATTCAGATACGCAAAATAACATGTTTGCCTGAAACATTTCAATTCAACTCCATACCCAACAAGCATTACATTGAGACTAGTCATATATATATACATGTCATGATACATATCATTCTCTTTCTGTTTTCTTATAAACACATATCATTTATTTCATTATATCAATATTTCATATACCATAGTTTCCATGTATTCTACATATATTTATTTTCCTCCTCTTCCTCTCCATTCCACATCCTTAATGTATATAGCATTCTTGTAAGTACGATTTCACAATTTACTAATAAATGCTCACATCAAACTGTCCACATGAGTCATAGTCACTTACATATTTATAATTCGAGTTACAGAGCTCCAAATTAAGATCCGTAAATTTCCCCTAAAACTAGACTCACATTTCTTTCCACCATAAAATTTTCATAATTTTTGGTTTAGCCAATTAGAACAGTTTATTCATTAAAATTTTCCCTGTTTCACTTTCTGACAGTTCTGACCTCTCTTCACTAAAAATTAATTATCTCACAATACAGAACTCGGATAATGTTCTTGTTGATTTATCTTGAAAATAGACTCATTAAAGATTTTGAAAATATAAGTTTAAGCCTCTAATTATTTTTATTCAAATTTTTGTGATTTTCCAAGTTCAGAACAGGGGATCACGTAATCATTCTGAGCTAGTCTCACCAAAAAATAAATATCTCAAAATATAGAACTTCTTTTCTTTCTTTATTTCTTTTATATGAAAATAGACTCATTAAGATTTAATCTTATATCTCATTCAGTCTCTGATTCAATTAATACTATTTTTGGTGATTTTTCAAAATCACATTACTGCTACTGTCAAAAACAGTTTTATTGCTAATTCACTCTTTCACACTTTCTTTGTATTAACCTCATTTTAACATACATATCACAAATCATTTTCATCACATTTCATACATCACAAGTATAGGCCCATGATCACAAGGTCACCATAAAATCATCCTCATGTATAACTTACTTGTTTATAACCTCACCACATCCTGGTCACTTAATGAACACATCATTCACATAATCAAGTTCCTGCACTTATTCATCACAAAACTCACAAAGCAATACATAGAGAGTCTCCCGTTGAACACTTCGAATCAATCCTCGATACTTGGTTGTTTCAGCACATAGCTCCACCCATCATATAGTTCGGCTCTCTTGTACACATGGTGAACACTCAGTACCACCCATGTGACCTAGCCAATTTATCTCGTAGCTCTCTTATCTACATGGTGTCCTTCACTTGGAACCACGCATGCGACCTAGCTACATATATCCCGTAGCTCTTTTGTCTACATGGTGTACACATAGTATCACCCATGCGCCTAGCTACATCATGATGTATTGTAGCTCTCTTGTACACATGATGTGCAGTCAGCACCATACATGTGACCTAGTTACATACTATTTGTATCATCCAATCTTTCCGAAGGTTCAACCGGGATTTCTCTCTCTTTTCCAACAATTTCACCAATCAAGTAATTATCCATAAACATATTTCCAATATTATTATAAAATATCATAATACAAGTAATATTGATGTATTATTTATATATAAACTTACATCTCATTTAATATCAAGGCAATAACATTATACATTGCCTTACTAAAAATCACATGAACTTACAATTTCCCATAATATCCATAATCATAGAAATCACATTTATGTATGATAATTCAATGCACTTTATGTACCATAGACATATTTTTAAATCAATTCATATGTAACATCCTGATTTTCGGGTTTTTCGTGATTTTTGAGATTTTGGTAAAGTTTTTAAAATTTGGTATTTGGTTGTGAAATTCATAATTGGAGGGTGTAAATGGGCTTATGGAAGGCCCATGTGTTGGCCAAAACCCCGTAGAATTTTTGAATTTTGGACTTAAGAGTTAGGGGATTTGGATAGGTGGTCTTATTAAAAATTGTAGGTAAAATGTATCACAAAAGAGCCTCTGGTAAAGTAGCTAAGTGACACCACTAGGGAGCTAAAAAGGTGGCGTGTAAGTGGTTGGGGGAAGACCTGGGTTCGATTCCTTGTGATGGCAAAGGTGATCTTAATTTTTATGCTTTGAGCAGGCAAAAGTTGTAGCCGAATGGAACTCTATGGGAGAGAGTTTGAATCAGTCAAACGCATGGATTAAGGAGGGATAAGGGGAGAGATTTTAGGGATTTGAGAGGGAGTTAGAGTTAGCCGATTAGAGGGGATTAGGGAGGGGATTTCGACAGAGGGGTGTTAGGGTAGTATTTTCGGCATTTAGGAATTTAGTTGTGCCGTTTTCCTCTGTAAACCATAGTTTTATTCTTTTATTCTTTTTTCTTTCTTCTTATCTAGTCGAACCACCACCCTTCCATCCACTTTTCCTTCCTTTTCTTTTTCGAAGCCTGTTCACTATTCCCTCCCGTTCATCTACTACTTCTATCTTTACTTTTGCCGAAAAGTCACAAAAGCCGAAACCTGTGGTGCCGATTTCTTGTTGATCAGCAACTCTCTGTTTTGCTTCACTTTTTGGTGGCCAATCCCTTTATCTTCTCGGCTTTAAACGGATTCAAGAAGAGAAACTATGGTAAGTATTCGTACTCTAAATTGATTTCAATAGTAACTGTTGACAAATGCCGAAACCCCTATAGTTTAGGGAGGTGGCTGATTAGAGATATAAGCCTTATTCGGCTTCTTCATTTGTTTTATGGGTTTTATGGTGGAATAGATACGTTGGAGGAGCAGCAAGGCGTGGGGTGTCGATTTGGATAAGCTTGGATCATCGGAGTGACTAAATGTAGATCTAGTCATCAATTTCGGCAAAGGTATGAATTTTAGGGCCATTATGGATGGTGGCCGAATATGTAAGTGTTAATAGGTAGTCTTCGATTTGGTTTAATTACTAACATGATCTAATCTATAAGTGGTTAATTATAGGAGAAATCGTATAGGAGATCTCGTCAAGGAATATCGCAAATCAGGTGTGTAACGAACCCTCTTTCGTAGCTTAAATCGATAAATGCCGAAAAGCCTAAATATCAAAATTTTGGCATTTCGAGGACTTGTGAGCAAGCAAACGCTCATTGGTTAGTTAGATTCACTAATTTGATGATCGGGGTCATTGGAACAGGTAAGAGCACGATTTTTAGCCTCACGGTAGGTTGGGCCTCGAGGGGCTAAAATCGGGCCCAATTGGCTTCCGGGCGCCATTTGGGTAAATTTGGTAAAAAAATTGGAATCTTATCAGATTGCGCGTTAATACGACTTAGACCGTTAAGGAAAAGGGCTAAATGGGCATAGATGACTAATTCGGCTATGTAGGGCCCATTAAGGGTTTTTGGCCCAATAACTCGATTTCGCTAAGAATGGGCTAGAATCGCTATTGAAACATATGAAATTGTTAGTAACTGATAATGAACATGGAGAACCCTAATATTTGGTAAGATTATGAAATTACCCTTATAATATGAAAATGACTGTTTTGTCCTTAGGTATAAAGGACCATTATACCCCTAGGGTTTAATTATGAATTTGATGCATGAGATTTTGATATACATGATTTGACATGATATGCACATGTTATGTATGATATGCACATGACATGTATGATATGCACATGATAAATTCATATATGCATGGGTTGGGCTTTTATATGGATGGAGGAAGTGCAAAAGGGTTTTACCCTAGTTTACCGAAAAGGGCTATGCCCCAGTTTATCAAAAAGGGCTTTGCCCTAGTTATTAAAAGAGGCTAGGCCTCCAGTTATATGATAAAGCAGCTATGCTGCCAGTAGAGAGTTTGGTTGGGTGGGTTGAGTTATTCCCCACATGGAGAGCTTGGTTGGTACGGGTGGAGAGTAGCGGTTGGTGGGTTGAGTAGTCTCCCCAAATAGGCTTGCATTGGTTCATTGATGTTGCATGTATTATTGAATGGGCCTATGGACCATATCGTTTACAGTAAAAGCTTCGGCCCAGTGATATGAATAATGGAAAGGCTTCGGCCCAGTGATATGAATAATGAAAAGGCTTCGGCCAAGTGACATGAATAATGCAAAGGCTTCGGCCCAGTATATGTTGAGATTGAAGTTGGGCTTAGGCCCAGCGGGCTGATATTGTTTTGGGCTCTGAAAGGGGCTTGTTGCACACTGAGTTTCCAAACTCACCCCCTTTCCTTAACCTTGCAGACGAGCCTTGATTTGGGGACTTAGAGCCAGAGGGGATTCAGAGTGGCCACGGTGATCGCTTTTCGGCTTTGAAATAAGTGATTGGTTTTCTTTAGTTTATCTTATTTACTACTTATTTTTGGGTTGTAATAAGGCCATTTTAACTTTGTTTTCTTCTCTTTTCTGGGAATTATTTTATTTTTTAATAACTTTAAACTGGTTGATAATAATTCAAATGGGCTAGACTTAGGGCGCGTTGTCAAAACGATACTTGTTTGCAAAATAACACAACTCCACTCAAAGAAATTTCAACTCGTTATAACCAAGTGTGGCAATTGTTGTGGGCATGTCTAGGATTGGATCCAACAAAAGAGCTTGGTACTTAAGTAGCCTTCATGGCTCACTTCCTCTGTTATGGATACCTACCTAGTGCCCAGCTTCCATTCACTTTGTTAACTTAACAAAAGTCGATTTTTTTAAAACACTAAAACGAAACATGGATTTTTAACTTTAATGTGGCACGTCGGATTCGGCCATAACGTCTGGGTCAGGTTTGGGGTGTTACATTTAGTGGTATCAGAGCCCGGTTGCAACAACTCGGCTGTGGGTTTTTTTAAATGGGTCTAAAATCGAGAATTTCAAAACAAAGGTATTTTTTTCCAAATTGTAAGAAATTCTATTTTCTGTGACTAAATATATGGTTTTTGGTTTTAAATAGTTTGGAGAAAGAAGTGGCACACTGAATCCCCAGCACTAAGTCTGTAAGTATACTCTCTTTTTACGTTATGTGATATTGATATGATGCTGAGACCCTACTATGATGCTTTAGATAGGGTAGAGTTGTAAAACGGTAGGAATGAGATTGTAGCTAGGCTACGACATTGCGAAAACAATCCTTGAACTGCTATATTGTGACAGCCCTAATTTGACCCCAGTTGGAAAGTGGTTTCGAGACCACAAAATCGAGTCATAAAAATAATTAAACGTTATATTCTATGCTTATTATATGTGAAAGTGTATGTGTGAAAGTATCGTGTCTTAACTTTGTCATTTGAATGTGGAAATAGCTAAAAAGGACTTGTGTGTTAAAACTTAAAAATGTGATAGGAAGAATTTAGAGGGCCGAATAATGCATGGTATATAACAAGGAGGACTTGCATGTCAAATGGACCACTATTAAATTAGTGGACGACAATGATGAAAGTTGACAGGAAAAATATGTATTTTGTATTGTAAAATAATAACCTAATGAATGCTATATGATTCCATGTTAGTAATATAATATTTAATGATATTATAAGAGGAATGATAGAATGGAATAAAAGACAAAGAGAGAGAAGATAGCTTTATCTTCTTCTTTGTTTTTGCTGTTCATTCGAATGGAGGGAGAGACTATGACACCGGCTGCATGTAGGGAAAAACCATTGTTTTGGCTTGTTTAGAAGCTAAATTCTTCAAGCAATTATTAGTTCTTCAAGCAATTCGCTAAAGGAGAGGGAGACGACGGTAGTAAGAAGGGGAAAAAGCTTGCTTTAAGATACGTACGGTTGGGAGAGAATTTGGGTAAGTCCTTGAGATTAGTTTTTTTTTTTATAATTTCATGCGCTATTTTAGATTTCTGCTGCAATTATGTTGTTAAAAAAAATTGATGGATTGAATGTGGTTCGGTAAGAATGATGGTTGCATTTTTTTGCTAACTTATTTTTGGATGGATGTAATATGTATTTGCATGGATGCTTCACATGTTAAATGTTAACTCCAAGTATAGACATAAGGAAGGTAAATTAAAATCGAGCCACAAACTTGATTGATTTCTTATGTATTTAATGTTATTGATCTCCGAGTTGAGTAATTTCGCTGCTATTCGAACAAATAAGAATTTATTTCTATCCGATTTAATACTTTTTACTGCTGCCCAAATTTGTGCAGTTCCTTTTCTGTCTGAATGAAATAATGTTCCATTTATGAGGTTTGAATACTAAAATACTGATGCTGGTTAGTTTGGTTAAGTCAATTTTGTTATTACACGTTAAACAATTGTATATTGTCTGATTAAATGTTGTCCAAAGCTGGACAGTCTTATCATGTTTGTTAAATTAAATGCTTGAGATAATAGAGTGTAATGCTTTCCAGACAGGACATTTTGTTATCTGTTTCTCGAATTTAAATGCTTGCTTAATTAAAGTTGCAGTATTGTATAAAACATGAAATAAAAATTAAATTAGTACATTGCATGATCTTGAATGATTAATTAAATGCTTTTTGATGGCTTTGATATATCATTATCAAACTATAAGACAATATATATACGAGTATTGTATGTATAAAATATTGAAATTTTATATGTAATGTGATGTTTGTCTGTGTGTTTAGAATGAAATGCCCTACTAGTGAGAACTCAATCATGTTTAATTGTGAGCCTTTCTTGGCCTTTGTCAAATTTTAATTGCTTAAATTTCTATATTTTCCTACTTATGGTTTCGGTTGAAGAGTTCATTTGATACAAGGGAAAAGAGAAAGTAGTTGAATAGCCGATCCGAGACTGTTCGAAAATATTCGAGGTAAGTTTTGAGTAGTCACCTTTAGTATATAATTGATGATGCCTTGATATGTGTATATTAGATGAATTGTGACCTTTCGGTTCTACTTGAATTAAGTGGTGTGATAAATAATTTATGTATATGACTTATAGTCGAATGGTCACTATGTGTTAAGTTTGAATGGTGAAATGGATATGTGATATTTATGTATGACTTTCGAATCGAAATGTAAATGATGATATTCACATGGAGCTTATATCCGAACGTAGCAAATGACTACTAATGTGATATGTTGAATAAATTGTGTTAATATATGATTAAATATGCATGATATTTGATGTGTATTCGGACTTAGGGTCCGCAGGCTATGTGCTGGAATTATATCCAGACTTAGGGTTTACAGGATATGTGCTGGAATTATATCTGGACTTAGGGTCCGCAGGCTTCGTGCTCGAAATGTATCCGGGCTAAAGTCCCGCAGGCTTCGTGCTAGAAATGTATCCGGGCCAAAGTCCCTCAGGCTTCGTGCTGGAAATGTATCTGGGTTAAAGTCCCGCAGGCTTTGTGCTGATAATATAATTTCGGGTTTTATACCTAGTAGGCCAAGTCCCGATGAATTTGATAAAAGTATACAATTACAAGATCCTACACTAAGTTGACAAATTGAAAGTGCATTACATATTAAGTTGGCCAGGTATGTATCATGTACTCGTATGCGATTTTGATTTGAATTAAATTATAAATATATAAAGTGATGCATCTGTGAATAAGTGTTATGACTATAAATGTGATTGTGATATATTCGGTAAATGTGTGAAGTGATTCTATGTTTATATTCAAATATAAACACTTGGTCCTTGTGGAAAGGTTTGTGGAAGTATATGATTTTATTTTTAGGTGATTACGATCTTGGAAAATTAAATGTGAATATGATATTGTATTTCATTCGTTTTAATTGAACTAAAGCTGATAGTGAAGCATTGTAATGCCTATGTTATATGAGTTCAATCTTGAATGACATGATATACATGTTTAGATAATTTGAATGCAAGGAATGTGTGAAAGAGCAAATTTGTAATAAATCTACTTGGGACAGCAACTATAGTGTGATTTTGGAAAATCACCATAAATTGTGGAAATTGAATTAGAAGCTGAATAAATTATGAAATTAAAGCTTAATGAGTCTAGTTTCTTATAAAAGAAACCGTGTAAGCAAAAGAATTTTTGATAATGAGATATTTGAAGTGGAGTGAGATAGAGTCAAAATGACTTTGAAATCCCCTGTTCTGTCTTTAGAAAATCATTGTAAATTGTAGAATGATGATTATAAGATAAAATTTATATTCTTAGACTCCTTAATGAGTCTAGTTTCAAATGAATTAAACGATAACATATTTCGAATTCTATATAATGAGAAAATTGATTTGTAGTGAAGAGTGGTCAGAATAGTCAAATAGTGAAATAGGGGAAACTTTAATAAAAATATGGTATTGATTGGTCAAACCAAAAATTCTGAAAATTTTATGAATTGAAGATATATAAGTCTATTTTCAGGAAAAATTAACGACACTTTATTTGGAGTTTCTTATCTCCAGTTATAAATAATTTAGTGACTGTTGCTCAGGAAAACAGCTTGTAGTAAATTTGTGATTTTGTTGCAAACATGGTTAAAACTAGTTAATGAGATACTTTTCGAGTTCTTATGATCTTATTTGTGATTTCAATATTTGGTTTTAATAGAGTTCAGATTCAAGTGAGGTGAATTTGCTAAATATGCATTATGTTCATGGATACTTGGCCGAACTGGCAATTACCTAGGAATGATTTCTTGAAAATTTGAAATAATCGATCTATAAGTAAATTAATTGTTTGCGTTGCTTAAAACTTACTAAGCATTGAAGCTTACTCCGTGTTCTCTTTTCCATTCCTTATAGGTTTATCCTTTAGTTCGAGTTGGAAGAGCCGGAGATATCATCACACTATCGAGTCATTATGTGAGTTGAGAAGATGGTATATCATCATGATTTAAGGCATGTATAGGATAGACTATAGGTAGAATGATATTTTGACTTTGTATACATTATAGCCATGCGAAGATGGCTCGCTTATTTTGTTTAGAGAAGCCTTATAATTGAACTAATGTCTTGAAATGTTTTAGTTAAAACTTGATAGTAGTTAATTTGTTATTAGATATTCGGTTATGTTTTGATAATTAGTCATTTTGGAAATTTATAAGAGCTCTTATGAAAAATCAAGGAGACAGGTTGCATTGTTGATAATTTATGTCTGGTAAATATCTTTGACCTTATAGAAGTTTTGTTCAGTCAAGTAATACCTCATAACCTTATTCCGGCAACGGATACGGGTTAGGAGTGTTACATTTAGTGGTATCAGAGCTACAGTTTAGTTGATTCTAGGACTAACGTAGCGTGTGTGACTCTAGCTATACATGCCATAAAGTGTTAAAATGATAGTGTGATGATTTCTAATAATTAAAACATATTTTTCGCATATTAATGGATTTCGATCCCGATCGAACAGTAGCTGATGATATTGAGAGCGTAGCGCCTTCTCCCGCGATAGGGACAGCACCGATAGACTCTCAACCGAATGCTAGCAATCAAAATGATGAGGCTAAACAAGCCTTCTATGCTATAATGAACGATTGGTTTTGTAACGCCCCGTACCCGAGACCGTTGCCGGAGTCGAACACGAGGTGTTAACGGACTTAATTCATTACTTAAACAGCTCATACAATTCATTTTAAAATTTCCAGACAAGCTGGGTAACTGCATCACAGTTGCTTTAAAAATCATATCTCGAGTTCCGAAACTCGAAATCCAATTCCGTAAATTTTTACTGAAACTAGACTCATATATATATCTAATAATTTTTTTATAGAATGTTTAGTTAGGCCAATTAGTACAGTTTATTAGTTAAAGTCTCCCCTGTTTCAGGGTTCGACTACTCTGTCCTCTGTGTATTACGTATAATATATCTCCCTGTACAGAGCTTCAATGACTATGCCGTTTGTCTCTAATAAAACTAGACTCAATAAGGAATCTGTACATATAAATCATGACTTCTAATTATCTTTGTAAAATTTATGGTGAATTTCCTAAGTCAGAACAGGGGATCCAGAAATTGCTCTAGCCCTATTTCACAAAAATTTAAACATCTCATAAAATATAGCTCATATACCTGTTTCGCTTCTTCCATATGAAAATAGACTCATCAAGCTTCAATTCCATAACTTATTCATTATTCAATTCCTTTTCTACTATTTTTAGTGATTTTTCAAATATACGTCACTACTGCTGTCTGAATCCATTTTATGGTAAATTTTACCTATTTCATGGTTTCCATGGATTAGCTAGCAAATTTGACATACATAACACCAAATATGATCATGATTAGCCATTCCAATGGCTAATCATTACCAAGCATTTGCATACCACTCAATAACCATATCATAAGACCATATATACAAAATTATTGTAATGCTATACATGCCATACTCAAAATATACAAGCCATTATGCCAAGATGGTATACGGATAGTGTGAGCGAGCCTCCGACCGTTCCCGATTTCCGAGCTGGCTTGTCAAAACTACAAGGAATGAAAAGGAGGGAGTAAGCATAAATGCTTAGTAAGTTCACATGCAAATAGCAAGTAACATAACTATATAAGCAAACATAAAACATCATTTACATAATCATCACCGAGACATTCATATCACATTTTCTAAATATCATTCATCATCTTACGATCTTACCGTTGTTGTATCTATTTCCAACCCGAGGGTTAAGAACATACCTGTCTAAAGTGTCAATTTCACAACACTTACCAATACGTCCCTTTCATCTCGAGTATTCCTCCACTTGAGTAGAATTTTACCCGTTGAACACATCGGAATATAATTCGGATACATGGAAAGTTTGCACATAAGTGCCACATATGTAGCCAAGCTACCATGTAACCCACCCATAAGCGAACTCGGACTCAACTCAACGAGCTCGGGCGTTCGCATCCATAGGTGAACTCGGACTCAACTCAACGAGTTCGGATGCCTAGTTACATCTCTCGAACTCGGACTCAACTCAACGAGTTCAGACATTTGCATCCATAAGTGAACTCGGACTCAACTCAACGAGTTCGGATGCTCAACAATCCTAGTGACATGTCACTTGTATCCTAATCCATTCCTAAGGTTCAACGGGACCTTTTTCCCAATCATGTGTCTCAACCATCTTCTACGGAATGCTGATATCGATACTCGGTAGTATTTCACATTTTCCAAATATATCACATAATTTGACATATTATCAAACAATTGTCACAAGTATGATATTTCATAATAATTATCATATCATTTAAATAACATTAAAACATTTAAAAAAATAACTATGTTACCAACATTTACATATGAACTTACCTCGTATGCGAAAATGGCTACTTTTACCATTTCGTCCACAACTTGGTATTTTCCCCATTTTAGCCCGAATTTCAGTTTTCCTTGCTCTATCATTTAAAATATAGTCTAATTAGGACTCACATTATTCAAATTGACCCAAAATCATATTTTGGAAAAATTACAATTTTGTCCCTAAACTTTTGCATATTTACACTTTTGCCCCAAAGCTCGTAAATTAAACTTCAGCCTATTTTCTTATGTTTTATGACATGCTGATCATTTTTCCCTTCTATGGCAACATCAAATTCTCACTCTAACATGTACTTATGACTATTAGGTATTTTTACCGATTAAGCCCTTTTGCTCGTTTTCACTTAAAACCGAGTAGCACAAGTTGTCTAACATAATTTAAAACCTCATATTCTATCATAAAACACCAAAATACACAAATTTCATCTATGGGTATTTTTCCAAATATAAACCCTAGGTTGAATTATTGCTAACATAAGCTTAATCGAGCTACCGGGACTCCAAAAACGTAAAAATCATTAAAAACGAGGCTAGAACGGCTTACAATCGAGCTTGGAAGCTTGAAAAACCCTAGCCATGGTTTCTCCTTGCTATATTCGGCCATGGGGTTGAAGATGAGCAAAATTGGCTTTTAATTTTGTATTTTAATTCATTTTACCCCTAAATGACCAAAATGCCCTTACTACTAATCTTTCCAAAAATTCCATCCATGTCCAATTTTTTTCCATAGACTTAGAAATTGATAAAATTGCTATTTAAGACCTCCTAATTAATATTTCAAAACAATTTCATACTAGAAACTTCTAGAATGCAAGTTTTGCAAATTATTCGATTTAGTCCTTAATTTCAATTTAAGCACGTTATGCATAAAATTTCTTCACGAAATTTTCACACAATCATGCAATCATATCATAGACCTTAAAATAATCATAAAATAATTATTTCTATCTCGGATTTTGTGGTCACGAAACCACTATTCCGACTAGGCCCAAAATTAGGATATTACAACTCTCCCCCCCATCAGGGATTTTCGTCCCCGAAAATCTTACCAGAAAAGTGGTCTTCACTTTTAATCTCATATTCGGTGCCGAAGAACTTGCGCTTAGACTGTACCTCCAATACATCTCTTCAATTTCTCATATGATCTAAAAGCTTACAGTCTCAACTCTCAACTGTTCTTAAACTTTCAACCCTTCTCAGTTTCCCATGATATCATGACATAAAACCCGGATCTCAACTTGATTTAATGGAGACCAGAATTCCAAGAAATCCAACAATCAAAGAGACCTGAAATTCCATGGATCTGATGAGTAGGAATTCATTCAATACATATATGATTTATAGATCTCGCCAAACATTTAATAATAGGATACATCACATTTTCCTCTTTCCGCCATAGAAATGATTCTGATATGGCCTCAAGAATAATCCTTCTCATTTCCATCCCAATATCAACACTGACAAGGATAATTTTGATAGATCCCAATGCTCGGCTTTAACCCCTTTAACAACTCCGATTTTATGTAACATCAGATGCTCTAAACTATCACATTACCTCACTGTCTTGAAACACATCACAATTCATACAACAATACATTACTGAAAGTCAGGAAGTCTTTGCTCAATGTAGACTAGTCTAGTTCAGACGCTTCGGTTACCAATATTCTCATCTATCCGAACTCTGTCAACATGTAATAAACTTTTCAGCTTTCACAAGATGGAAACCTTATCATTCGTAGTGACTTAAACTAATATCCAACTCTTTTCTAATAAATATACACTTCTCGTTCAAACTATTTACTCTTTTCCGTACAAAATGAAATTCTATTATCAGACTTGGGAAAAATAATCCTGACATAATTGTCACATGAAATCTTTCAAATAAATAATTTACCATACCGACTGAAACTCGCGCTTTTATCACCTATGCCTTTACTGATGTCAAATCCTTACACAGAAATTAGAAAAAATCCCAATACTAAAATCACCACATTACTAAGATCAAATTAGAAGTATAGTCATATTTTACATGATTATCACGAGTTGAAAAACCCACTTCGAACATGAGTCGTAATTGACAAATTATGGAACAAAGATAACAAGAAAACCGAATAAAGAAATCCAAGATAGAGAAACCCGGAATAAAGAAATCCAGAATAAAGAGATCTAGGATAAAGAAACCCAAGATACGATACTATGCCGGAGAATCGAAAACCAAACTCATAGAGAAAATACGGAATACCCCGATAATTCTTCAAAGAAAGAAAGTCCAGAAGAAAACATCATTTAATCCCACTGAAATCAAATATAACAAGATCAATATATCTTCCCATACATATATATTAGATGAAGCATCAAGTAGAAGAAACAGAATCATAATATCATACGTATTCTCTCATCAATTCTTATCAGACGAAATGAAATAGAATACCCGATGAAATAGAGCAATATAAATTATAAACCAGTCAGACTACCAATGCTTTCATCCAACACCGGAATTAGAAGACATTCCCATATAACAAGAATTTCTTCAGAAGATCAATAGCCATAGAAATATTTTTGAGAACGGGTAAACACATAAAACATCTCAAAAGAGACTGCTAAATCTGTCCAGTCATAACTGTCACACTCAGATAGTTCACATTTCAATTATCATTTCCCCAACTAGTTTTGCCGTCACAAATGTCATATTAAACCATTCACTAAAGAAGGCCAATTCTGAATAAATTTCGATTTACACTTTTCTCAACCTTGCACCTGAGTAATTCGGTTTACCAAGGAGAATTTATTTTCCAACTGGGACAGTGCATAACTCCAATAATCTTTACGTCAATCCGATACTTTACTGGCTCTGACTTTACTTATCAGCTCATTTTCAATCTCTAATCATACTTATAATTATTCTATCACTGTACTCTTTGGGTTCTCAATCGGAAACTTATTTAATACAAATCTCATGAAATTCCATTATAAGTACCATTTCGGTAAAGGGGAGGGGTTGTAGGACCTCTGACTCGACTTTCTTATACATACACATATGACACAACTTCCATCATCATAGCAACATCATCAAAATCATGTCATTCATTCAGGCAATGCAACATTCATGTTGGCTTACACAAATTTTCCTATTGTCCATTTAGACAATATACTTATGCATACATTCTATGTTTTCTAGATAGCTTTACTTATCCATTCATTTAATTAAATTAAGTCATGCTCATGAAATTATATAAGGCCAAACAAACATAGATATTTGCATCACAATCACAACTTTCATTTTGTGCATCATCATGTACATATCATTACAATCATATAATTCAGTCCAACAATTTAACATAGATAAGTTCATTTCATTATAATCCTTTATCTCATAAAAATTATATATCATTAACATTTATCAACATTCGACGTCCAAATCAAGACAAGGACATTTTCACTCGTATCATAATATTATGACCTTTATTCATACCTCTACTACTTTCTATTTATTCCGTTCATCTTATCAAGTAAGCCACATACACTACATCATATGAGCATTAAGCAAATATGAATATTTATCACATATGTATCATAAACCTTTATTCATACTTTTCTGAACCAAGACTTATCATAATCATAATTTTACTCAAATACCTTCACATAACATTGAACATGGTCGGCATAGCTCGGTTGGAGAGTACCCTGTCTAAATAAGACGGTACTCATACGCGTCGGAAGACATCACACTATCACAAATCAGTGGCATGTATAGCTAAACTTTTACACATGCTTGGTTAGTCCGAGAACCGACTAAACCTGCTCTGATACCACTAAATGTAACGCCCCGTACCCGAGACCGTTTCCGGAGTCGAACACGAGGTGTTAACGGACTTAATTCATTACTTAAACAGCTCATACAATTCATTTTAAAATTTCCAGACAAGCTGGCTAACTGCATCAGAGTCGCTTTAAAAATCATATCTCGAGTTTCGAAACTCGAAATCCAATTCCGTAAATTTTTACTGAAACTAGACTCATATATATATCTACTAATTTTTTTATAGAATTTTTGGTCAGGCCAATTAGTACAGTTTATTAGTTAAAGTCTCCCCTGTTTCAGGGCTCGACTACTCTGACCTCTGTGTATTACGAATCAGATATCTCCCTGTACAGAGCTTCAATGACTATGCCATTTGTCTCTAATAAAACTATACTCAATAAGTAATCTGTACATATAAATCATGACTTCTAATTATCTTTTTAAAATTTATGGTGAATTTCCAAAGTCAGAAAAGGGGATCCAGAAATCGCTCTGGCCCTGTTTCACAAAAATTTAAACATCTCATAAAATATAGCTCATATACCTATTTCGCTTCTTCCATATGAAAATAGACTCATCAAGCTTCAATTGCATAACTTATTCATTATTTAATTCCATTTCTACTATTTTTAGTGATTTTTCAAATTCACATCACTACTGCTGTCTGAATCCATTTTATGGTAAATTTTACCTATTTCATGGTTTCCATGGATTAGCTAGCAAGTTTGACATACATAACACCAAATATGATCATGATTAGCCATTCCAATGGCTAATCATTACCAAGCATTTCCATACCACTCAATAACCATATCATAAGACCATATATACAAAATGATTGTAATGCTATACATGCCATACTCAAAATATACAAGCCATTATGCCAAGATGGTATACGGATAGTGTGAGCGAGCCTCCGACCGTTCCCGATTTCCGAGCTGGCTTGTCAAAACTACAAGGAATGAAAAGGAGGGAGTAAGCATAAATGCTTAGTAAGTTCACATGCAAATAGCAAGTAACATAACTATATAAGCAAACATAAAACATCATTTACATAATCATCACCGAGACATTCATATCACATTTTCTAAATATCATTCATCATCTTACGATCTTACCGTTGTTGTATCTATTTCCAACCCGAGGGTTAAGAACATACCTGTCTAAAGTGTCCATTTCACAACACTTACCAATACGTCCCTTTCATCTCGAGTATTCCTCCGCTTGAGTAGAATTTTACCCGTTGAACACATCGGAATATAATTCGGATACATGGAAAGTTTGCACATAAGTGCCACATATGTAGCCAAGCTACCATGTAACCCGCCCATAAGCGAACTCGGACTCAACTCAACGAGCTCGGGCGTTCGCATCCATAGGTGAACTCGGACTCAACTCAACGAGTTCGGATGCCTAGTTACATCTCTCGAACTCGGACTCAACTGAACGAGTTCGGACATTTGCATCCATAAGTGAACTCGGACTCAACTCAACGAGTTCGGATGCTCAGCAATCCTAGTGACATGTCACTTGTATCCTAATCCATTCCTAAGGTTCAACGGGACCTTTTTCCCAATCATGTGTCTCAACCATCTTCTACGGAATGCTGATACCGATACTCGGTAGTATTTCACATTTTCCAAATATATCACATAATTTGACATATTATCAAACAATTGTCACAAGTATGATATTTCATAATAATTATCATATCATTTAAATAACATTAAAACATTTAAAACAATAACTATGTTACCAACATTTACATATGAACTTACCTCGTATGCGAAAATGGCTACTTTTACCATTTCGTCCACAACTTGGTATTTTCCCCATTTTAGCCCGAATTTCAGTTTTCCTTGCTCTATCATTTAAGATATAGTCTAATTAGGACTCACATTATTCAAATTGACCTAAAATCATATTTTGGAAAAATTACAATTTTGTCCCTAAACTTTTGCATATTTACACTTTTGCCCCAAAGCTCGTAAATTAAACTTCAGCCTATTTTCTTATGTTTTATGACATGCTGATCATTTTTCCCTTCTATGGCAACATCAAATTCTCACTCTAACATGTACTTATGACTATTAGGTATTTTTACCGATTAAGCCCTTTTGCTCGTTTTCACTTAAAACCGAGTAGCACAAGTTGTCTAACATAATTTAAAACCTCATATTCTATCATAAAACACCAAAATACACAAATTTCACCTATGGGTATTTTTCCAAATATAAACCCTAGGTTGAATTATTGCTAACATAAGCTTAATCGAGCTACCGGGACTCCAAAAACGTAAAAATCATTAAAAACGAGGTTAGAACGGACTTACAATCAAGCTTGGAAGCTTGAAAAACCCTAGCCATGGTTTCTCCTTGCTATATTCGGCCATGGGGTTGAAGATGAGCAAAATTGGCTTTTAATTTTGTATTTTAATTCATTTTACCCCTAAATGACCAAAATGCCCTTAATACTAAACTTTCCAAAAATTCCATCCATGTATAATTTTTGTCCATAGACTTAGAAATTGGTAAAATTTCTATTTAAGACCTCCTAATTAATATTTCAAAACAATTTCATACTAGAAACTTCTAGAATGCAAGTTTTGCAAATTATTCGATTTAATCCCTAATTTAAATTTAAGCACTTTATGCATAAAATTTCTTCACGAAATTTTCACACAATCATGCAATCATATCATAGACCTTAAAATAATCATAAAATAATTATTTCTATCTTGAATTTTGTGGTCACGAAACCACTATTCCGACTAGGCCCAAAATTAGGATATTAAAGGTTTACCCAATATATTCGAACTAATCCGGCTGTTACACAACCCCCACCCCCGACTAATACAACCCCTACACCTGTGGTAACTCCTATTGTTGACCCGTTGAGGTTGAGCAAACCCTCGGTTGATAGAATTCGAAAGCACGGGGCTACTGAGTTCAAAGCTACTGACAATGATGATACCGAGTAGGCTGAGTTTTGCCTCGATAATACCATTCGTGTGTTTGATGAATTATCGTGCACACCCGATGAGTGCTTAAAATGTACTATATCACTGTTACGTGATTCTGCCTACTATTGGTGGAATACTTTAGTTTCAGTGGTTCCGAGAGAACAGGTTACTTGGGATTTCTTTTAAATCGAATTTCGTAAGAAATATATCAGTCAAAGATTCATCGATCAGAAATGAAAGGAATTTCTTGAGCTCAAACAGGGTTCTATGATAGCTACCGATTATGAGCAAAAGTTTGTCAAACTTAGTAGATATGCTCGAGAATGTGTTTCGTCTGAGGCTATTATGAGTAAACGCTTCGAGGACGGGCTAAATGAAGATATTAAAATGTTTGTTGGCATTCTTGAAATCAGAGAGTTCGTAGTACTTGTCGAGCGAGCTTGCAAAGCCGAGGAGCTTAGAAAAAAAAAAGAAAGAAAGAAAGAAAGAAAGAAAGAAAGAAAGAAAAACGGAACTATGAGAATGTGCATCGACTACCGTTAATTAAATAAAGTGACAATAAAGAAAAAATATCCGTTACCGCGTATTGATGATTTGTTTGATCAGCTGAAGGTGTTTCGAATGTGGATTCAGAGTTTCAAATTGACAACAACGATTGTTTGAGGTTCAGAAGTCGATGGTGTGTTCCAAGAAATTCAAAACTTATTTCGATGATTTTGAGCAAGGCTCATAGCAGCCGAATGTCAGTTCACCCGGGTAGTACGAAAGTGTATAACGATCTGAAGTGTCAGTATTGGTGGCACGGTATGAAACGAGACATTTCTGACTTTGTCTCGAAGTGTTTGATATGTCAACAAGTGAAAGGGGAACATCAAGTGTCTTCGGGATTACTTCAGCCGATTATGATAACCGAATGGAAATGGGATCGAGTCACGATGGATTTTGTATCTGGCTTGCCATTGTCACCAAGCAAGAAAGATGCGATCTGGGTTGTTATTAATAGATTGATAAAGTCGGCTCATTTTATTCCCGTACGTACGGATTATTCACTTGACAAGTTAGCCGAACTGTATGTTTCTCAGATTGTAAGGTTACACGGGGTACCTACTTTTATTGTATCGGATAGAGATCCGAGATTCACATCGCGATTTTGGAAGAAATTGCAAGAAGCACTGGGTACCAAGTTGCATTTTAGCACTGCTTTTCATCCCTAGACCGATGGTTAATCCGAGCGGATAATTCAGATACTCGAGGATATGTTGAGATGTTGCATCCTTGAGTTTAGTGGTTCATGGGAACGGTATTTTCCTTTGATTGAATTCGCTTACAACAATAGTTTTCAATCAAGCATTAAGATGGCACCTTACGAGGCTTTGTACAGTCGTAAATGCTGTACACCGTTGTTTTAGACCGAGCTCAGTGAAAGTAAAATTTTCGAGGTTGATTTAATTAAAGATGCTGAACAGAAAGTAAAAGTGATTCGTGAAAGTCTGGAAACAGCTTCAGATCGTCAGAAGTCGTATATGGATTTAAAACGAAAAGACATTGAGTATCAGGTCGGAGACAAAGTATTTCTTAAAGTTTCACCTTGGAAAAAGGTGCTTAGATTTAACCGTAAGTGCAAATTGAGTCTGAGGTTCATCGGGCCGTATGAAATATCCGAACGAATTTGGCCAGTCGCATACAGATTAATTTTGCCCCCTGAACTTGAAAAGATTCACAACGTTTGTCATGTCTCGATGCTTCGATGTTATAGATCCGATCCATCGCACATAATTAATCCATCCGAGGTTGAAATACAATCTGATTTGAGTTATGAAGAAGAACCGATTCATATCCTGGCTCGCGAGGTGAAAGAGTCGCGAAACAAAAATGTTCTGTTAGTAAAGGTGTTATGGCTCAAGCACGGGATCAAAGAAGCTAATTGAGAATCTGAGAACTCTACGAAAGAACGATACCCAAATCTATTTACTGGTAAGATTTTTGGGGATGAAAATTCCTTAAGTGGGGGAGAGTTGTGACAGCCCTAATTTGACCCCAGTCGGAAAGTGGTTTCGGGACCACAAAATCGAGTCATAAAAATAATTAAACGTTATATTCTATGCTTATTATATGTGAAAGTGTATGTGTGAAAGTATCGTGTCTTAACTTTGTCATTTGAATGTGGAAATAGCTAAAAAGGACTTGTGTGTTAAAACTTAAAAATGTGATAGGAAGAATTTAGAGGGCCGAATAATGTATGGTATATAACAAGGAGGACTTGCATGTCAAATGGACCACTATTAAATTAGTGGACGACAATGATGAAAGTTGACAGGAAAAATATGTATTTTGTATTGTAAAATAATAACCTAATGAATGTTATATGATTCCATGTTAGTAATATAATATTTAATGATATTATAAGAGGAATCATAGAATGGAATAAAAGAAAAAGGGAGAGAAGAGAGCTTTATATTCTTCTTTGTTTTTGTTGTTCCTTCGAATGGAGGGGGAGACCATGACACCGGCTGCATGTAGGGAAAAACCATTGTTTTGGCTTGTTTAGAAGCTAAATTCTTCAAGCAATTATTAGTTCTTCAAGCAATTCGCTAAAGGAGAGGGAGACGACGGTAGTAAGAAGGGGAAAAAGCTTGCTTTAAGATACGTACGGTTGGGAGAGAATTTGGGTAAGTCCTTGAGATTAATTTTTTTTTTGTTTTATAATTTCATGCGCTATTTTAGATTTCTGTTGCAATTATGTTGTTAAAAAAAATGGATGGATTGAATGTGGTTCGGTAAGAATGATGGTTGCATTTTTTTGCTAACTTATTTTTGGACGGATGTAATATGTATTTGCATGGATGCTTCACATGTTAAATGTTGACTCCAAGTATAGACATAAGGAAGGTAAATTAAAATCGAGCCACAAACTTGATTGATTTCTTATGTATTTAATGTTATTGATCTCTGAGTTGAGTAATTTCGCTGCTATTCGAACAAATAAGAATTTATTTCTATCCGATTTAATACTTTTTACTGCTGCCCAAATTTGTGCAGTTCCTTTTCTGTCTGAATGAAATAATGTTCCATTTATGAGGTTTGAATACTAAAATACTGATGCTGGTTAGTTTGGTTAAGTCAATTTTGTTATTACACGTTAAACAATTGTATATTGTCTGATTAAATGTTGTCCAAAGCCGGACAGTCTTATCATGTTTGTTAAATTAAATGCTTAAGATAATAGAGTGTAATGCTGTCCAGACAGGACATTTTGTTATCTGTTTCTCGAATTTAAATGCTTGCTTAATTAAAGTTGTAGTATTGTATAAAACATGAAAAAAAAAAATAAATTAGTACATTGCATGATCTTGAATGATTAATTAAATGCTTTTTGATGGCTTTGATATATCATTATCAAACTATAAGAGAATATATATACGAGTATTGTATGTATAAAATATTGAAATTTTATATGTAATGTGATGTTTGTTTGTGTGTTTAGAATGAAATGCCCTACTAGTGAGAACTCAATCATGTTTAATTGTGAGCCTTTCTTGGCCTTTGTCAAATTTTAATTGCTTAAATTTCTATATTTTCCTACTTATGGTTTCGGTTGAAGAGTTCATTTGATACAAGGGAAAAGAGAAAGAAGTTGAATAGCCGATCCGAGACTGTTCGAAACTATTCGAGGTAAGTTTTGAGTAGTCACCTTTAGTATATAATTGATGATGCCTTGATATGTGTATATTAGATGAATTGTGACCTTTCGGTTCTACTTGAATTAAGTGGTGTGATAAATAATTTATGTATATGACTTATATTCGAATGGTCACTATGTGTTAAGCTTGAATGGTGAAATGGATATGTGATATTTATGTATGACTTTCGAATCGAAATGTAAATGATGATATTCATATGGAGCTTATATCCGAACGTAGCAAATGACTACTAATGTGATATGTTGAATAAATTGTGTTAATATATGATTAAATATGCATGATATTTGATGTGTATTTGGACTTAGGGTCCGCAGGCTATGTGCTGGAATTATATCCGGACTTAGGGTCTGCAGGCTATGTGCTGGGATTATATCCGGACTTAGGGTCCGCAGGCTTCGTGCTGGAAATGTATCCGGGCTAAAGTCCCACAGGCTTCGTGCTGGAAATGTATCCGGGTTAAAGTCCCGCAGGCTTTGTGCTGATAATATAATTTCGGGTTTTATACCTAGTAGGCCAAGTGTCGATGAATTTGATAAAAGTATACAATTACAAGATCCTACACTAAGTTGACAAATTGAAAGTGCATTACATATTAAGTTGGTCAGGTATGTATCATGTACTCGTATGCGATTTTGATTTGAATTAAATTATAAATATATAAAGTGATGCATCTGTGAAAAAGTGTTATGACTATAAATGTGATTGTGATATATTCGGTAAATGTGTGAAGTGATTCTATGTTTATATTCAAATATAAACACTTGGTCCTTGTGGAAAGGTTTGTGGAAGTATATGATTTTATTTTTAGGTGATTACGATCTTGGAAAATTAAATGTGAATATGATATTGTATTTCATTCGTTTTAATTGAACTAAAGCTAATAGTGAAGCATTTTAATGCCTATGTTATATGAGTTCGATCTTGAATGACATGATATACATGTTTAGATAATTTGAATGCAAGGAATGTGTGAAAGAGCAAATTTGTAATAAATCTGCTTGGGACAGCAACTATAGTGTGATTTTGGAAAATCACCATAAATTGTGGAAATTGAATTAGAAGCTGAATAAATTATGAAATTAAAGCTTAATGAGTCTAGTTTCTTATAAAAGAAACCGTGTAAGCAAAATAATTTTTGATAATGAGATATTTGACGTGGAGTGAGACAGAGTCAAAATGACTTTGAAATCCCTTGTTCTGTCTTTAGAAAATCATTGTAAATTGTAAAATGATGATTATAAGATAAAATTTATATTCTTAGACTCCTTAATGAGTCTAGTTTCAAATTAAGTAAACGATAACATATTTTGAATTCTATATAATGAGAAAATTGATTTGTAGTGAAGAGTGGTCAGAATAGTCAAACAGTGAAACAAGGGAAACTTCAATAAAAATCTGGTATTGATTGGTCAAACAAAAGTCGTTTTTTCTTAAACACTAAAACGAAACATGGATTTTTAAATTTAATGTGGCACGTCGGATTTGGCCATAACATCTGGGCCGGGTTTGGGGTGTTACATCATAAACTTGGCACCATAATAATTTAATTTAATATAATTCAATTAATTCACTAAATTTAACTTTCAAATATAAATTACAGCGTTATTGCGTATTATTATCATACCAACTTACATACTTTCAACACCTTAGAAATCATAATGAATATATCAATTTTACATTGAAACATGCATAAATTAACGCTTATTATACATATGAACTTACCTCGATACTAAAACGGTCATTTTACCAACTTTCCCAATTTTTGATTTTTCTCTCATTCTAGGTTCAAATCTCATTTTTTGGGATCTAAAACATCATATTTTACTTAATTAATGTACTATTCAAAACAGTCCTTAACTCAAACTTTTACAAAATTACAATTTTGCCCCTAAACTTTTGCATATTTACACTTTTGCCCCTAGGCTCGGGAATTAAACTTCATCCCTTATTCTTATGTTTTATGACATGCTGGTGACTTTTCCCTTCTATGGAAACATCAAATTCTCACTCTAACATATACTTATGACTATTAGGTATTTTTACCGATTAAGCCCTTTTACTCATTTTCACTCAAAACCGAGTAGCACAAGTTGTCTAACATAATTTAAAACCTCATATTCTATTATAAAACAGAAAAATAAACACATTTTACCTATGGGTATTTTTCCAAATATGAACCCTAGCTTAAATTATTGCTAGAATAAGCTTAACAAATTATCGGGATTCCAAAAACGTAAAGAACTTGAAAAACGGGGTTATAACGGACTTACTATTGAGCTTGGAAAGCTTGAAAACCCTAGCCATGGCTTCCCCCATGCTAATTTCGGCCTCCATGAGAAAGATGAGTCAATTTTGGCTTTATTTTCCCTTTTTATTTCTTTTAACTACCAAATGACCAAAATGCCCTTCCTTACTAAACTTTCAAAAATTCCATCCATGTCCAATTTTTGTCCATCACTTAGAAATTGGTCAAATTTCTATTGAAGATCTCCTAATTAATATTTCAAAGCAATTTCATACTAGAAACTTCTAGAATGCAAGTTTTACAACTTATTCAATTTAGTCCCTAACTTCAATTGAGCACTTTATGCATAGAATTTCTTCATGAAATTTTCACACAATCATGCAATCATATCATAGACCTCAAAATAATCATAAACTAATTATTTCTATCTCAAATTTTGTGGTCCCAAAACCTCTTGTCCAACTAGACCCAATTTTGGGCTATTACAATTATGACACGTAACAAAATAACTAAGCCTACTATATATGCTATAATTCAAAATGTTTAGTTCAAATACCAAAAGTATTGATAGTGTGGGCAGATTTTCAATGATCTCTAACTCTTGTCCTAGCTGGAAGACACTATAAGAAAAAAGAGAGAAGAGAAAGTAAGCTTATAGCTTAGTAAGTAAGTATATAAATAATAAATAAGGAATCTAATATGTTTACAAAACAACTCAATTATGTCAATTTTTAATTTCACTATTTACTCTAATTTGATCAAGCTGTCCCTCCTGCGTCATGTTCACTGAATAAATCATAACTCGAGTTACGAAACTCAAAATTCAAATCTGTAAAATTTCCCTATAAATAGACTCATATAAATTCTTACTAAATATTTTTCTAGAATTTTTGGTCCAGCCAATTAGTACAGTTTATTAGTTAAAGTTTCCCCTATTATACAGCCCCACTGATCTGACCTCTGTTCACTACGAATTGATTTTCTCCATGTAAAAATTTTTAAATAGCCATGAAATTTGTTTCATTTAAAACTAGACTCAATAAGAAATCTAGGTATATAAACTATATTTCTTAATTATTTTTGTACAATTTGTAATGATATTTCAAATTCAGAACAAGGGATCACGTAGTCATTCTGAACAAGTCTCACAAAAATATAAATATCTCAAAATATAGGATTCCTTTACTTGCTCTGTTTCTTTTAAATGAAAATAAACTCATTAAGCTTTAATTTAATATCTCATTAAGCCTCTAATTAAATTTATACTAGTTTTGGTGATTTTTTAAATTCACGTCACTGCGACTGTCCAAATAGTTTTATTATCAATTTTGATCTTTCACACTTTAGTTGCATTGATTGCTTATCCTTAACAATTTTTCCAACTTCCAATCACATATCAAGCTTATTACTCATACGTTACACATGTATATACTTACACTTATCATTACAAGGTCATACATAATTTCATTTAGTCTATTTTCCCGTTAAACACTTCGGATCGAGTCCTCGATGCTTGGTGGTTTCAGCACGTAGTTCCACCCATCACATAGTTCGGCTCTATTGTACACATGGTGGACATGAACACTTTGTACCACCCATGTGACCTAGCCACTTTACCTCGTAGCTCTGTTGTCTACATGGTGTCCTTCACTTGGAACCACACATGCGACCTAGCTACATTTATCCTGTAGCTCTCTTGTCTACATGGTATACATCCCGTATCACACATGTGACCTAGCTACCACATAGTATCTCGTAGCTCTCTTGTGCACATGATGTGCACTTTGCACCATACATGTGACCTAGCTACATACCATCAGTATCTTTCGATTCCAAAGGTTCAACCAGGAAGTATTTCACTTTCTAATACTTATTTCCTTTCTTCGAATAATCGATTTTGATTCAAAATCAGCTACAATATATAAAATATGCTGAAATATAAAAACGTAAATAAAGATAATGTATTATTTACATACAAACTTACCTCGGTGCAAAATATAGAAATTTTGCAATTTAGTCCAAAATCTTTTTCTTCCCCCGTTCGAGGCTGATTCCACGCCTTTCTTGATTTATAACAACACATTTAGCTCATTAAGACTCATACTATCTATTTCAATCCAAAAATCACATTATGGAAAAAATACGTGCTCGTTTTCGCTAAAAATTGCTTAGAAAAGATCGTTCTCCTAACTTCAAACATTCATATTCTACCATCAAACACCAAAATACATGCATATCATTCATGGGTAAATTTTTAAACATAAACCCTAACTCGAAATAATGGTAGAAATAGGTAGACCGAGCTACGAGGATTTAAAAAATGTAAAGAACATTAAAAACGGGGCTTGAATGCACTTACTATTGAGCTTGAAAGCTTGGAAAGAACCCTAGCTATGGTGAACATACAAGTTTCGGCCAAGGAAGAAGATGGATGGACAAAATTTTGGCTTATTTTTCCCATTTTCTTTCTTTTAATTACCAAATGACAAAATTACCCTTAAGGCCTTTCTTTAAAATTTTGTCCTATTCATGCCCATTTTTGTCCATATAAAGTATAATGGTCTAATTGCCATTTAAGAACCTCTACTTAAAACCCCCATTTCAATCAAGTACTTTATGAACTAGAACACACATTTTTCACCTATTTCAATTTAGTCCTAAACATCAAATTAAACACCCAATCATAAAATTTTCAACCTCAGATTCGTGGTTTCAAAACCACTGTTCCGTTTTGGCCTTAAACCGGGTTGTTACAGGCTATCCCCCCTTTAGGGATTTTCGTCCCTCAAAATCTTACCGGTAAAGAGGTTTGGGTACTATTTTCTCATGGCTTCCTCCGGTTCCCACATAGCTTCTTCTACTCCATGTCTTTGCCATAACACTTTCACTAAAGCTATGTTTTTCTTTCTCAGCTGTTTCACTTCTCGAGCCAAAATCTTAATCGGTTCTTCATCATAGATTAGGTCCGATCGAATCTCAATTTCTGTTGGAGAAATCACATGTGAAGGATCAGAACGATAACATCCCAACATTGATACATGAAACACGTTATGAATTCTTTTTAACTCTGCCAGTAAAGCCAACCAATATGCCACTGGTCCAATCCTTTCAATAATCTCGTACAGCCCAATAAAATGCAGACTCAACTTGCCTTTTCGGCCAAATCTCAAAATCTTCTTCCATGGTGACACCTTCAAGAACACTTTATCACCCACCTAAAATTCAATCTCTTTTCTTTTTAAATCTGCATATGACTTTTGTCGATTTGAAGCAGCTTTCAAGCAATCACGAATTACTTTTACTTTCTCTTCGATTTCTTTAACTAAATCAACTCTGTGAATCTGTTTCTCACTAAGTTTGGTCCAATATAAAGGAGTTCGACACTTGCGACCATACAAGGCTTCGTATGGTGCCATCTGTATACTCGACTGAAAACTATTATTGTAAGCAAATTCAACCAAAGGTAGATATTTCTCCCAACTGCCTTCAAATTCTAAAACACAGCATCTAAGCATATCTTCGAGTACCTGGATTACTCTTTCTGACTGACCATCTGTTTGTGGATGAAACGCAGTACTAAAGTTCAATTTTGTACCCAAAGCTTCTTGTAACTTTTTCCAGAATCTCGAGGTAAACCTCGAATCTCTATTTGATATTATAGACATAGGTATCCCTTGCAACCTCACAATTTCAGCAATATATAATTCATCTAATTTATCAAGTGAGTAATTGGTACGTACCGGTATAAAGTGAGCCGACTTTGTTAACCTATCAACCACTACCCAGACAGCATCCTTCTTTTTAGGAATCAAAGGCAAACCGGTTACAAAACCCATGGTAATCCTATCCCATTTCCACTCAGGTACCATCACCGATTGGAGTAATCCTAAAGGCACTTGATGCTCAGCTTTTACTTGTTGACAAATCAAACACTTGGTTACAAATTCAGAAATGTCCCTTTTCCTGCCTGGCCACCAATATAACTTCTTTAAATCATTATACATTTTTGTGCTACCAGGGTGAACTGACAAACAGCCACTATGCGCCTCGTGTAATATTTTCTGAATCAATTTATCATTTTTTGGTACACATATCCTATCTCGAAACATCAAACAGTCATCTGGTCCAACTCGAAAATTAGAGTCGTAACCCGATTCGCACTGAGTTCTCTTAGTTCGCAACTCACTATCGTTCTTTTGAGCATCACAAATTAGCTGGAGAAATAACGGTTTAGCCCTCATCTCTGCCAAGATTGACCCATTATCAGGCAATGCTAACCTCGTATTCATCGCTCTCAAGGTAAAAAGAGATTTCCTGCTCAACGTGTCAGCAACTACATTCGCTTTCCCCGGATGATAATCAATCACTAGCTCATAGTTTTTCAATAATTCAAGCCATCTCCGCTGTCGCAGATTCAAATCCTTTTGATTCATCAAATACTTCAAACTTTTGTGATCAGTAAAAATTCAGCATTTTTCACCATACAAATAATGACGCCAGTTCTTCAAGGTTCCAAATCATGTATAGGATAGTTCTTCTCATGCGGTTTTAACTGTCTCGAGGCATAAGCTACCACTTTACCCTCTTGCATCAGCACACATCCAAGGCCTGTCAATGATACATCACTATAAATTATGAACTCCTTCCCTGGCTCGGGCTGTACTAAAATCGGTGCTTCAGTCAATCGTGCTTTCAGCTTTTCAAAACTCTGCTGACATTTATCAGTCTATTCAAACTTAACATTCTTTTGCAGTAACTTAGTCATAGGAGAGGCAATCATCAAAAATCCCTCGACAAAATGTCTATAATACCCGGCCAAGCCTAAAAAGCTTCTAACCTCGGATACATTTTTTGGCGGTTTCCAATCAACGATCGCGAAAATTTTACTCGGATCCACCCAAATACCATCACCTGAGACTATATGTCCCAAAAATCTGACTTCACGAAGCCGAAACTCACTTTTGCTAAACTTAGCAAACAATTTCTTTTCTCTCAAGATCTGCAATATGGTTCTCAAGTGTTCGGCGTGCTCAGACTCATCCCGAGAATAGATTAGGATGTCATCTATGAACACTACCACAAACTTATCCAAATATGGTCGAAAGATTCGGTTCATCAAGTCCATGAATATAACTGGAGCATTAGTTAAGCCGAAAGGCATCACAAGGAACTCATAATGTCCATGCCTTGTCCTAAAGGCGGTTTTCGGCACATCTGACTCTTTAACTCTCAACTGGTAGTAACCGGACCTCAAATCGATATTTGAAAGCACTGTTGCCCCTTTCAACTGATCGAATAAATTGTCAATCCTCGGTAATGGGTACTTGTTCTTTATAGTCACCTTATTGAGCTAACGGTAATCAATGGAATGCCTCATTGAGCCATCTTTCTTCTTTACGAACAATACAGGAGCACCCCAGGGAGAGAAACTCAGTCTCACAAATCCCTTGTCTGTTAACTCTTGCAACTGAGCCTTCAATTCTTTTAATTTAGTTGGAGCCATTCTATATGGAGCAATCAAGATCGGTGTAGTCCCTGGCAACAAATCAATGGCAAACTCTATCTCTCTGTTAGGAGGCAACCCAGGCAATTCCACTAGAAATACATCTAGAAATTCAAAGACTATTGGCACTGATTCAAGCTTCAATTTAGACATCTCAGTATTCATTACATAGATAAGATAAGCTTCACACCCTTTCCTCATGTATTTCTGTACAGACATGTGCGGAATCACCATAGGCAATTTATTTGATTCATCTATTTCAACCCACAGAATTTCACTATTTTCACATATCAACTCTAGTGTTTTCTATTTACAATTGACCTTGGCATCATACAATGTCAACCAGTCCATTCCCAAGATAATGTCAAACTCATCAAATGGTAACAGCATCAGATTATCCAAAAAATAGTGACCTTGAATCATTAATGGGCAATTCTTGCAAACCTTATCAACTAGCACATATTGGCCTAAGGGGTTCGACACTTTAATCGCAAACTCAGTAAACTCAACATGCAACTTCTTATTAGATACTAAATTCACACAAATATAGGAATAAGTAGACCCGGGATCAATCAATGCAATAAAAATAGTATCATAGAGAGAAAATGTACCAGTAATCACATCAGGAGATAATGCATCCTCTCAAGCAAGTATGGTATAAGCTCTAGCAGGCGTTCTAGCTTCTGATCTTGCCGCTGAATCTTTCATCATAGTTTTACTGCTAGCTCCACTTCCAGTATAGTCTACCTCTGCTGGCGGTAGTACTCTGTCTAGCACTCTGAATTTTGCCCTTAACTTTTAATTAATGAAGATTTCACCCTTAGGGTCAGGAAAATAAAATTCTTGCAATTTAATCCTTATTTCCAGCTATTATTCTCATATATATATTGATAACAGTCCATGAATTCTATAAAATATCAGAATTTTCCATAATTTCAACACTTTTCAATTTAATCCCTAAAACATGTTTTCCCCCGATCTTGAACTAAATTAATAATTTCATTCAATTTTGTAATTTAAATAATAAAATAATCCATTTCATGCAATTTGGTCATTTCTGACATTTTTACAAAATTGCCCATAAAGTTTTATTTTTATTCAATTTAGTCCCTGAGCCTAAAATATGCAAATTAGCCATGCTAGATGAATATTCATACATATTTTTCCTCCTCCTCCTCTCCATTCCACATCCTTAATGTAGATAACACACTTGTAAGTAACATTATTCATAATTTTTATTATTTACTTTTATGAATATTCAAGCTGTCCATCTATGTCATAGTCACTAAATTATTTATATCTGGAGCTCTAGAACTCTAAATTAAGATCCGATAATTTTCCCTGAAACTAGACTCATATTTATTCTTACCATAAAATTTTCAGAATTTTTGGTTCATTCAATAAGTACAGTTTATTCTTTAAAGTTACCCCTATTCTGCTGTCTGACAGTTGTGACCCTTCTTCACTAAAAATAAATTATCTCTTTATACAGAATTCAAATGATGTTCTTGTTTGTTTCTATTAAAAATATACTCATTCAGAATTCTAGACATATAAATTTAAGTCCCTAATTATTTTTATTCAATTTTTTTATAATTTTTCAAAGTCAGAACAGGGGAACCCGAATTCATTCTGACCTTGTCTCACAAAATTCATTATATCTCAAAATTTACAAATCTATTGCTTACACCGTTTCTTCTATGAGAAACTAGACTCAATGATATTTAATTTAATATTTTTTTCATCTTCTAATTCGATTTATACAATTTATGGTGATTTTTCAAAGTTAGTCTACTGCTGCTGTCCAATACTGTTTTAGTACAAGATATTAATTACCATGTTATAACATCCTTATTTTCTTTTTCTACACCATTTCTCATCACTTTCTCTTATTTTCTCTTCACTAACATATCAAGAACATAAGACCTTATGTAAGAAAACTCTACTATAACATCATTTCCATGTTTTATCAATAATAACAAACTTAAAAACATATTGAAATCTTGATATACTTACCTTGTTTTATTGATACTAATCTTTAACTTGATTTTCTCTCTCCTCCAGCTTCTATTTCTTGAATCCAACTTGATATTCTAACTCCCCATGGCCTCCTTAACATTTCTCTCTCTTAGTAGCAATGGAAATTCTTTTGATTTCTAGGTGGAAATGGTGAAGTTTTGGTGGAAGGACCAAATTGTAAAGAAAAGAAAATTTCTTTCTTTTCCTTCTCTTCTAACGTTGGCTGCATGCATGGAAAGATGATGAAAATTCTTCATCTTTCCTTCCTTTTATACTAAATAATTAATAATAAAATAATAATAAAATATCTCATTAAAATAATATATATCTAATTAAATAATCATAAAATATCATCAACATCATCATTACTTTCTAGATTTCTCTCTCTTCCAATTGACCATTTTGCCCTTTATTATCTTTTAAAATTCCATCCTTGAGTCATCATTTAATTTTGATAAAATTGTAATTTAGTCCCTCATAGTTCTTCACCTATTCAATTTGGTCCTAATTCATCCATTTTCCTTAGTTTCTAGATCATTCCACTCTTAAAATATTTACACTATTGGTCTTTCAACTTTTTCATATTTACACTTTAACCCCTTAAATTTTGAGTATTTACTATTGTGCAACAAAACTTTTCTCACTTTTACAATTTAGTCCTTTCTTGAATTAATATATCATAATATACTTCTTAATATTGACATAACTCAAAATTTCCCTTTATGTCACTTTATTTCCTTATTTTACTATATCAAGGATAATATCTTACTGTAAAAATTTTCAGGGTATTACATGTATAATCAGTATCTTCCATCCATGTCTCAAAGATAGCATCTAGGAACTCAAAAACTAAAGTGTTAGAGATATTCTTAAAAGTATTTCGAATTGAATCATCTCTAATTTTTGCATATTTCCAGTAAGTTTGTTGTTGATTGTGCATGAACTTGCACATATCCATCAACATTGACAACTCTGATTTCCTTGAAATACTTGCAAAAGTTGGCATGGGGAACTTTTCAAGTTAAAATCATCAAATCATTGACAACATTGTCTTTCTTATTGGCACAGGGAAAACCATCAAATCATTACTCTTCAAGTTAAAACCTTTTTCTGGCATCATAGGTTGATGCTTGAAAATTGAATCAAATCTCTCTTTCACTTCTTCATCGATCACAATCGGGTTTTTAGGAGTAGTCTTCGATGATCTAGTTCTTTTACGAGACATGGTATTTCCCAAAAAATTGGGAAAGTTCTGCTTACAGGGGAAGAAGAGAAATTGACAAGTGGGAATGATCTGCTTCGATGAACCTTGTGACAGCGAAGAGGTTGCAGCGGTGAAGTGATCGCGCTATTTCATTATAGGTTTTAAATATTTATAATTAATCATTCTTGAAACTAACTATTATCATGATGTAGGCAAGTGTACCTATCGAATAGTAGTATAGTTTTAGCAAGACCGGATTGTCAAACCCAAAGGAACTAAAAGTACTAGTAATGACTGTCTTTTTATTATCTAGCCTAAGAATAATGGGGTTTTGTTTTAATTAACTAATTATCTAAACTAAGAACTCACAGAGAAAAGAATTGGGGAATTGCTTTTTGGAAAAATCGATTGACTTTAGACATTACCTAAGGAAAAATCCACCTAGACTTTACTTGTTATTCTGGGTCCGAATCGGATGATTTATTCATTCAACTTGTTTCGTAGAGATCCCTAAGTTATGTTATTATACCTATTCAATACTAATAACGTCTAATCCCTAGATTGAATAACCAAGACTTTTCTCTAATTAACACTCTAGGGTTGCATTAACTTGATCTATGGATCCCCTTATTAGGTTTCACCCTAATCTGGCAAAATCTTGTCACCCTATGTCTAGGCACGCAATCAACTCCGCTTAATTATGATAAATGTACTCTTAGACAAGGTCTATTCCTCCTCTAAATAAGAGCTTATCTTGAATCAGTATCCTGGGATATCAAAACAAGAATTAAGAACACATAATTAAGAACAAGTTAAATATTTATCATACAATTCAGAAAATAATAACAAGATTCGTCTTAGGTTTCATTCCCCTTAGGTATTTAGGGGATTTAGTTCATAACTAAATAAGAAAACATCTCAGAAAAATAAAGAATACAAAACATAAAGAAAACCCAAAACTCCTGAAGGGGAATTGATGAGAGATCTTCAGTCTTGATGATGATTCTAGCTTCTGAGATGAATCAATTGGCTTCCTTGGAGTAATTCCTTACTCCTTCTTCTGTGAGTCCTCTTTTCTCCTCTTCTAGGGTGATTTATAGGCTTTGGAATGCCTATGAGCCCCCAAAAGTAGCCTTTTCCGAATTGGACTTAACTTGGGCTCGGTAGGGACATGCCCGTGTGACACGCCCGTGTGTGATTACTTTAGGCCACGTTTTAGCCTGTTAGAATGGCACGCGTGTGTGCTATACCCGTGCAAGTCGTGCTTTGATTCTGCCAGATTGACACGACCGTGTGGTCTGCTCGTGTGTGGAAGTCTAAGCTGTGTTAAGTTCGTACTTTGGCCCATTTTCTCTATTTTTGGTCCGTTTCTCATTCCTTTCGCTATCCTATGCTCTCCTAAGTATAAAACATGAAATTAAAGCATTAGGATCATCGAATTCACCAATTCTAATGGAAAATCATCCATAAAATGCGTTAAACATGGGGTAAAAATATGTATAAATTACGGTTTATCAAATACCCCCACACTTAAGCATTTGCTTGTCCTCAAGCAAAATTCCCAACTCATAATCAAAATAAATTCTCCTCAACTTATAATTTCTACCGTTAATATCTCAAAATAATCCATAGGTAGTCGTACATTGAGAATTCAACTAAAAGAACATAAACGTTTCAAACATTCTGAGTTGAGTATTTAATCATGCAAACATAGGTGTTTCTCCTCATTTAAGTAATTACCTTTGATTCGGAATATCACAGAGTTTCACATCCTCACTAAAGATTCACTCAAATCACTCAAGGTGTTTAAGGACAATAAATGAAGCACTCAATAGCCAATAATGAAAAGTCATTACCATAGGCTTGCATGAAAATCAAATCTCCACCACTATAATTTAAGATGATACATCAATCAAAAGGTCTTTAAAGGGTTGTAGTGCAACTTGGTTAGGGGGTTTAGTCACAGACTGAAAGAAAAAGGTTAGAATCGAGATTGAATTGAAGGATTGCCTAACTAGAAAAAGAGTTAATCTTCACTTGCGTACAATAGAGTGTCTTCTCAGAATATGTAATTACTGATATGTATACATTTTTTTAAGAACAAGTTAAATACATAGGCTAACTTATTACAAACAAGACATAGCTAAGCAATTTCTTCAATTAAAGTCTTGAAAAAAATAGGGATCAAATTAATTTAGGGGATTTCAACAATAATGGGTTAAGGATCAATATTGAGGTTAATACAAGGAATGGCTTGTTAAGCTCAAAGGGGTTTACTAAGGGTTAATCGTAGAGGTAGGCTTTTTATGGCATGAGTGGGTTAATCCTAAGTGCCTTAATCATTTTTGACATATCAAATCAAATGGTGTGGTCTCGACATGCATAATCAAGCAAGTTCTAGAATAACAGTTCAATACTGATGCACTCGAAGCAATAATAAAAGTGAGCATGAAAGGATTAATAGATGCTCAAAAGGTTCAAAAATCTCACAAAAATTATGGCTTTTTGATGTTTAGACTTGTGAATTCCAATTCAAAGTAATACCTAGACTTGGGGAACAACATATAATTTTAAATTCTTAAAAATCAACTTATCATGCTTGATTCCCTAATGTCTTAAAGTTTAAACAATCAATGCATAAATCCCTATGTTTTAATTCAAGATATATCAATCAAAATCATAAATCAATTAAAATTTTTCCTAAATATGATATGAGAGTTTTTCAAGAGAACAAGGTAATCATTTAGGGATTTTTCTGATAATGAAATGAATGCCCCCCCACACTTAAGATGTACATTGCCTTCAATGTACAAAGATAGGTATCATAGAATATAAAATTAAGATAGGGAGAGAAGTGAAACTTCCTGTATGATGAATTCCTCAACTAGAGTTTTGGAGAGTAATTGGTTCGAGAGTGGAGGAGGATACTCCAGCGGTCGTAGAGGCTCATTAGTCCATAAGTCCTACGCCAAAAGAATATTATATCTAGTGGTAGCTATGGTCGTGGTCGATCAGGACATGGCAGTCATGGAGAACCTTTCCCAGTGGAGTGTTAGTTCCTATGTAGCAATGATGAGCTTAAGAGCTCTTAATTAATTGTGATAAAATCAGGAACTTTTTAGGTGATATTAGGAGGAATAATTACTCGTAAAGAAATAACCGAATTTGATAATTAAAAATAAAATTCTAAAATCTAATAAAAATAAAAAGTAGTTTTAATAATTAAAAAAAATAAAAAAACATAAAAAATAATAAATAAGTATTCTTAAACATCTTCATCACTAGATGGTTCACGAGGTGGGACTAGCGATGAGATGTGGAGGTGCTGAGAAATCTACTATAAAGTAGTATCAATGTTGTCAAATCGTTGAAAACACTGCTGTTTGAATTGGGTGAGGTGCTCAGAGATGTCAGCATATAAAGCCGCTGCATGAACTGGACGAGAGGGTGGTGGTGGCTGAGTCAGTGGGTCCTCGTGCTGCGAAGGGAAATCATCAGGAATGTCTTTGTAGGCCTCCTCCTCGGTAGATTGGGCCAGATGATACTGGGGAGGGTGGGTTCCACGGTGCCTCTTGATCATCCTCATGCTAAGCATGCTCGAGATGCCTTGTGGAGACATCTGGCCGATGAGGGTGAGTGATGATTCTTGGGCCGCGGTGTTGAGGAGTCTAAAGTGTTACGACAGCCGAGTCACGTAAGGGCCAATGGAGATACCCCCTTCTGATGCCGCTCCGTCTGGTGCTGAATCGCAAGGGCGATGAAATAGGCAAGGTCGATGACGTGCCCTTGCGACATGCACCATAAGAAGTAGACGTCGAGGGTGTTGATGATGCCAGTGCTCTCTCACCTCCCTGTAATCGTGTCAGCTAAAATAGCGTGTAAATACCTCAAGGATGGTGGGAGAACTGATGCCTTGGAGCGGTTAGGATTGTAGGAGGCCGTGCTAGGGGCTAACGTGTGCCAGCATTTCGAGGGAGAGAAATGTATGTGGCGAATGAGAGCATGTAGTTCATTCTCCTCCTTGAACTCCTCCATATATAAGCCTAGCGCAACACCAAACTCTGGGATGCTTAGCTGGCGGACTAACCCACCTAAGCAAAACTAGACCGTACTGGGATCATCGTACCTTGTCATTACGGTCTAAAGATGGAACATTAAGCAGAGTTCCATTGTAAGCTCGAGGCATGTTGGCTCAATAATCCCGAAAGAACAGCTCCCAAGGGTCGGTGGTTAGGAGAGCCCAAATTGTGTCAGCCATCTGAACTTGTTCTATGGCAGCCCATCGATGCAACGGCCCGCAATTAAGGGTCGAGCCTGAAGTATTTGAAAAAGCTCTTCTTGGGTCCCCCGGGGAACTACAGAAGAGGGTGACGAATTTTCGCGGTTGGACCCGCGGAAGATGACACTCCCTTCCTCTTCTTCGAAGCTGGTATGGCAGTTTTCTTTCCTCTTGAAGATGAAATTGTGTACCTGCAAGTGGAAACATCAATTCATCTTTTTGATGAGTGGACAGTTTATAATATATAAAAGAAATGCAACTAAATTCGAAAATGAAAATGCATAAATATATTCAGCTACAATTACTAAATTAAAACAATAAGTTCAATGACCCATTTTGATGTGGCATGAGCATGGTAATATAAGTAAAAATGGCAAGGAATGGAATGCAAAATACTATATGAATGAAAAGAGATGTCAACACAATATGCATGATTATTTCAACTATCCTAGCCATGAATATTTACTTCTAACTATTTACATGAAGTGTAGGAATCCTGTAATGAGTAAGATTTTAAACATGAGAAAGATGATAACTTGTTTGATAAATGAAATTTATGTGATTTTCAATATGGAAATAACATGGAAAACATAGATTAATATGATAAATAACATTATAAATCAGTGAAATAAAAGAAAAAGGAGTAAACAAATGCTAAGGGAAGAGAGTGGGCGTAAAAAATGGAGTTGTAGGCAGTGCACAGACGTGGCAGGGGGGCCGTGCGGAGTTGTAGCGGCTAGGGTTAGGGTTTTTGAATGGGGAAGAAAGTGAATAGTGCAGGGTATTTATAGAATTGGGGGCACACGACCATGGCACACGCCTGTGTTCCCTATTTTTAGCCCGTGTGATTCACGAATTTCAAATTTGGGCGCGTCTGACACTTAGTACACGCTCGTGTTCCTCGGGCGTGTGAGTTCAAACCACCGTGTGGTACGGCCATGTCTAGCTTCATTCACTTCTCCCACGCCCGTGTGTTCAAGCTCTATGCCCTTGTTAATTTGACAGGTTCTACCACAGGTGTTAGACACGGGCGTGTCACACACCCGTGCTGTTTTAACAGGTTCACCCACGGTTCTTCCACATGGGCATGTGGTTTGCCCATGCTGTTTTAACAGGCTCAACCACGGCCATATCACACGATCGTGGCGTTTAATCGTAGCCCTTGTTGGGGAAATCTTTTGCCCTGTTTTCACATGGCCTTAAGCACGCCCGTGTTATTGGCCATGTCTCTGTGGAAACACCTGTATTCAAGATTTCTATTAGTAAGTTAGGAGTTAAATACCAAAATTTAAATAAATTAATATTGTTAGTTGTTGGGTTGCCTCCCGAGAAGCACTTATTTATAGTCTAAGCTCGACTTACCTCTCCGTTGTATGATCATGGTGGTTCGAAGAGTTTATACTCCTCATTCCTGCTATCAATCTCATTAAAATAAGGTTTTAATCGTGTGTTGTTTACCTTAAAATTTCCAAACTTGGGATGACTCACCTCCACCGTACTGAATGGAAAATTACTGAGTACCGTAAGAGGGATTTACTCATTCGGTGTGGTAGTGACAATGTGGGGATCTGCAGTATCTAATAAGACCTTATCACCAACTTTATGTTTATTTGGAGAGGCATCGGGCTCGTTTTGGCGTAGTTTCGATTTGTCAGGTGTTTTTGGTTTGTGTGTTTTCCATTCATTGAGTTCCTCGATTTGAAGTCTTCGATCTTCATGAATAGGTCCTCTACTATTGCTTGAGAATGAATCGTGTGCTTCCTTCAGACTTATTTTCTGCAAAGTAGGTTGCACCATATTGTTAGTTTAGTAGGATGGTTTAAATAATTATCGTCAATCCCTGATGTATTGCCAGAATTTCGAGCTTGAAGGGTGATTATTTCATCTCCCACCCAGAGTGTGAGTTCACCTGTGCCAACATCAATGATGATTTTAGCAGTTGCTAAAAAGGGCCTTCCTAAGATTAAGGGAGTGTTGCTATCCTCTTCTATGTCTAGAACAATAAAGTCAACGGGAACTATAAATTTTTCGATTTTAACTAGCACAGCTTCAATAATACCTCTAAGGAATTTTATAGTTTTATCTGCTAATTGAATGCTCATCCTAGTTTATTTGGGTTTCCCGAGACCTAGTTGCTTAAACATTTTTTAAGGCATGACGTTGATACTAGCCCCTAGATTAGCCAATGCATAATTAATATCTAAACTACCAATTAACCAAGGAATAGTAAAGCTCCTTGGGTCTTTTAGTTTGTTGGGTAGTTTATTTTGGAGAATGGCCGAGCAAACTGCGTCCAGTTCCACATGCGACACCTCGTCCAACTTTCGCTTATTTGCTAAAAGCTCCGTAAAAATTTCATTGCATTTGACATTTGTGATAGAGCTTCAATAAGCGGTAAGTTAATATGTAATTTTTTAAGAGTTTAAGGAATTTACCGAATTGTTCATTTGAGTAGTTTTTCCTTGTCGCCTTGGGGTATGGCACACGAGGTTTATATTTGGCAGTCACTGGTTTGTTTTTATTATAATCTACCTCACCTTGACCTTTGATTACCACAGTTTCTTGCCTCGATTCTGGTCCAGGTTCAACAACTCCTTCGATATCTTGAATATTAATTGCGTTGAGCTGTTCCCTTGGGTTAGGTTTAGTATTACTTGGCAAGCTACCTTGTGGTTGTTCAGAGATTAGTTTGGAGAGCTGGCCTATCTGGGTTTTGAGCCCTTGGATCGATACTTGTTGATTTTTAAGTGCTGTCTCAGTGTTCTGAAAATGAGTTTTCAACACCGAAATAATCTTTGAGAGCATCTCTTCAAGGTTTGGCTTCTTTTCCTATTGGTATGGTGGTTGTTGATAGCCCGGAGGATGTTGTGGTCTTTGATTTCCTTGACCACCCCACGAGAAATTGGGGTGGTTCCTCCAATCTGCGTTATAAGTGTTACTATATAGATTGTTTTGAGGTCGAGGATTATTACCCATGTAATTTAATTTCTCGTTATCCATGTTGTGGCCATAAGGTTGGTATTCCGAATGGTTTGTTCCACTTCCACTTGTTCCGCACTGCATTACTGGGTGAACCTGTAAAGAACTAAGAAAACCATCAATTTTCTTATTCAAAAGTTCTACTTGATTAGAGAGCATGGTGACTGAACCGACGTTATAAATGCTGATTATTTTCGTTGGCTTTGTCCTTATGACTTGCCACTGATAGTTATTCAGTGACATCTCTTCTATAAACTCATAGGCATCTTCTGGTGTTTTGTTGTTGATGGTTCCGCCAGCAGCTACGTCAACCATTTGCCGAGTTGAAGGATTCAGACCATTGTGGAATGTTTGTACTTGGAGCCAAAGCGGTAACCAATGGTGGGGGCATCTTCTTAAAAGGTCCTTGTATCTCTCCCATGCATTGTAGAGTGTTTCTAAATCCATCTGCACAAAAGAAAATATATCATTGCGTAATTTAGCCGTTTTAGCTGGCGAAAAATATTTTAGTAAAAATTTTTCGGTCATTTGTTCCCAAGTAGTAATTGACCCTCTTGGTAACGAGTTCAACCACTGTTTAGCCTTGTTCCTCAATGAAAAGGGAAACAACCGAAGACGAATGGCATCATAAAAAATGCCATTGATTTTAAATGCATCGCATAGTTCTAAAAAGTTGGCTAAATGAGCGTTGGGATCCTCATCCTGCAAACCATCAAACTGAACAAATTACTCTTTCATTTGAATAGTGTTAGGTTTTAATTCAAAAGTATTTGCAGCTACAGCAGGTCTAACTATGCTCGATTCAGTTCCTATTAAAGAGGGTTTAGCATAATCATACATAGTGCGTGGAGCAGGATTTTGATTAGCCGTAATTACAGGAGGTAGCTGATTGCCTTGGTTTTCAACCATCTCTTCGGTTGGGGGTTGAGTATCGTCTTCTAGCTCGTTCTTCGTGTATCTTAAGCTTCGCCTTATTTCTTTTTGGTTTCTACGTACTGTGTGATCAATTTCTTCATCAAAAAGTAATGGTCCCGATGAGTTTCTTCTAGTCATAAACTATGAAAACCTGCCAAGAGAAGGAAAAAGTAAGTTAATAAATAATAAAAAAATTAAATTAAATTGCAAGAAAAATAAATGGCTAAAGTAATAAAAATTAAGCGTTCCTAATATCTTAATTCCCCGGCAACGGCACCAAAAACTTGATCGCGTTATTTCATGATAGGTTTTAAATATTTATAATTAATCGTTCTTGAAACTAACTATTATCACGATGTAGGCAAGTGTACCTATCGAACAGTAGTATAGTTTTAGCAAGACTGGATTGTCAAACCCAAAGGAACTAAAAGTACTAGTAATGACTGTCTTTTTTATTATCTATCCTAAGAATAATAGGGTTTTGTTTTAATTAACTAATTATCTAAACTAAGAACTCACAGAGAAAAAAATTGGGGAATTGCTTTTGGGAAAAATCGATTGACTTAAGACAATACCTAAGGAAAAATCCACCTAGACTTTACCTGTTATTCTGGGTCCGAATCGGACGATTTATTCATTCAACTTGTTCCGTAGAGATCCCTAAGTTATATTATTATCCCTATTCAAGACTAATAACGTCTAATACCTAGATTGAATAATCGAGACTTTTCTCTAATTAACACTCTAGGGTTGTATTAACTCGATCTAGGATCCCCTTATTAGGTTTCACTCTAATCTAGCAAAATCTTGTCACCTTATGCCTAGGTGCGCAATCAACTCCGCTTAATTATGATAAATATACCTTAGACAGGGTCTATTCCTCCTATGAATAAGAGCTTATCTTGAATCAGTATCCTGGGATATCAAAACAAGAATTAAGAACACATAATTAAGAACAAGTTAAATATTTATCATACAATTTAGAAAATAATAACAAGATTCGTCTTAGATTTCATTCCCCTTACGTATTTAGAGGATTTAACACATAACTAAATACGAAAATATCTCAAAAAAATAAAGAATACAAAACATAAAGAAAACCCAAAACTCCTAAAGGGGAATTGAGGAGAGATCTTCAGTCTTGATGATGAATCTAGCTTCTGAGATGAATCAATCGACTTCCTTGGAGTAATTCTTTACTCCATATTTTGTGTGTCCTCTTTTCTCCTCTTCTAGGGTGTATTCATAGGCTTTGGACTGCCTATGAGCCCCCAAAAGTAGCCTTTTACAAATTGGACTTAACTTGGGCTAGGTAGGGACACGCTTATGTGACACGCCCGTGTGCGATTACTTCAGGCCGTGTTCGAGCCTATTAGAATGGCACGGGCATGTACTATACCCGTGTGAGTCGTGCTTCGATTCTGCCAGATTAACACGGCCGTGTGGTCTACCCGTGTGAGGAAGTCTAGGCCGTGTTAAGTTCGTACTTTGGCCCATTTTCTCTGTTTTTGGCCTGTTTCTCGTTCCTTTTGCTCTCCTATGCTCTCCTAAGTATTTAAAGCATTAGGAGCATCGAATTCACCAATTCTAATGGAACATCTTCCATAAAATGCGTTAAACATGGGGTAAAAATATGTATAAATTACGGTTTGTCACGAAGGCAGTGTGCGACAGTAATAGTGGTGTGTGGAAGTGATAACGGCTATGTACGGCAGCGACATTGATGCTCCGGCGATCTCTTTGCGGCGGGTATAAAAGATTTTGACAAAAGGGAAGGAGAACTAGGGTTTCTTTCGAGATTTGAGGTTGACAACACAAGAGAAAAGTTTAAAGATTTTTTGGGTTTAAGCAAATAACTTTGATGGATATGAAAAATAGTAGAATGAAGAGGGCTTTATATAGGGAAAAATTAAGGCAACATGTAGCAAAAACTTAGCTACATTAGGGTTACTTGGATGGCAAAAATTGGAAGTGGCGGAAATAGGTGTGGAGTTTTCCCCCTTTTTGTTGTCTTGGGCTCAAATTCAGACTGTATCTTATTAAGAAAACTGATTAGTACTTGGGCCAAATTTGACCCCTTTTATTAACATAAAAATTTAAAATGTAAACAAAACAAATGAAACTAAAAAATTTTAAATCTTAATTAGAAAATTTCTTTTCAATAAATTACATTAAATTAATTCCCAAGAAAGGTTGGAGGGGTTACAGTGGTTCCGCTTAAGTTCCAATCTTCTTAGACAAAATTAATTAAATTTACTAAATTAAGAAAATAAATCATATTTATTTATTTATTTACAAAACAAGTTTATGAAAAATCAAGGGTATGTTAATTTGAACGAGGATTCAAAGCGCTCAACGTCACCATCCCAATAATGTTTGAGATGTTGACCATTGACTTTGAACATACCTCCGTAATTGTCTTATAATTCAACAGCTCCATAAGGATAAACTCGATAGATGGTATAAGGTCCTTTCCATCAGGATTTCAGCTTCCCAGGAAATAACTTCAGCCTTGAATTAAACAACAAAACCTTCTGACCTTCTTTAAACTCACGAGGTCGTATATGACTATCATGCCATCTTTTTTATCTTTCTCTATACATTTTGGCATTCTCATAAGAAAACAACCTCATCTCTTCCAACTCATCCAATTGTAACATCCATCTCTTATTGCTTGCATAAGATCAAAATTCAACTTCTTAAAAGCCCAGTGAGCTCTATTCTCCAACTCTAATGGAAAATGACATGCCTTCCCAAAAACCAACCAATAAAGAGTCATTCCTAACGGTGTCTTAAATGCTGTTCGATAAGCTCATAATGCATCATCGAGCCTTCGAGACGAATCTTTTCTACTGGGGCGTACTACTTTTTCTAGGATACCTTTGATTCACAGTTCACTCTTTCAACTTGCCCATTGGACTGGGGGTGATAAACAGTAGCAATTTTGTGCTGCACATCATATTTGTCAAGCAACCACTTAAGCCACTTGTTCACAAAATGGGAACCTTCATCACTAATAATAGCTCTTGGTGTCCCAAATCGTGTAAACACATGCTTATGTAGGAATCGCATAACTATCTTAGCATCATTTGTAGGGTATGCTTTAGCTTCAACCCACTTGGATACATAGTCCACAACAACAAAGATGTATTTGTTCCCACACGAAGAAGGAAACGGGCCTAAAATGTCAATGCCTCATACGTCAAATAATTCAATCTCCAGAATATTTGTTAAAGGCATTTCATTCCTTTTTGATATGTTTCCGCTTCTTTGGCATCTATCATAGTTCTTCACATAGGCATAAGCATCTTTAAATAGTGTAAGCCAAAAGAAACTTGCTTGCAAAACCTTAGCTGCAGTACGTGCACCACCAAATTGTCCCCAACTTGGAGATGAATGACAATGATATTAGATTTCAACAGTCTCACTTTCAGCTACACACTTTCGGATTATATTATTTTCACACTGTTTAAACAAAAACGGGTCTTCCCAGAAATAATACCGACTATCATGAAGGAAATTCTTCCTTTGTTGGTATGTCATTTCTTGAGGAATTATTCCACATGCAAGATAATTGGCAAAAGTAGCAAACTAAGGTGTTTCATCAATTTGACTCACCTCAAATAAGTGTTCATCTGAGAAATTCTCGTTGATAGACACATGTGATTGAGTTACCTCATCTTGCTCCAACCTCAACAGATGATCAACTACTTGATTTTCAACACCTTTTCTGCCTTGGATCTCAAGGTCAAGTTCTTAGAGTATCCAACGAATTAGCCTTGATTTTTCATCTTTATTCGTAAGCAAAAATTTAATGGTCGTAAGCAAGATATGAGTGAATTTTTTCAAAAGCAAAAACTATAGCAAACAGTTCCTTTTCAGCTACCGTATAATTGAGTTGGGCTCCCATCAATGTTTTACTTGCTTAGTAAAAGGGGTGGAACACTTTATTTTTTCTTTGACCCATCATAGGTCCAAAAGTATAATCACTTGCATCTCACATCAACACAAAAGGTGTGCTCCAATTGGGTGTAATGATTATTGGGGCTAAGATTAACCGTTTTTTCAGCTTTTCAAAAGCTTCTAAACATGCTTTGTGTAACATCTTGAATTAGGACCTAGTCGAAACAGTGGTTTTGGGACCACAAATCCGATGTAAGAAAACTTATTTTTATTATATTTTTGTGGTCTACAATTTCACGGGATGATTTCGTGAAAATTTTGTTCGAAAATTTTGACGTTTGGGCACTCAATTTAGTCAAAAGGACAAATTGTAAAAAGTGAAAAAGTTGAGTTCTACATGTTAGAGGTGTCAAATTGATTTGAAATTTTAAATTTGAGATCCTTAATTGGTAATTAAACCATTGGTTAATTGTTGGACAAAAATAGACATGAAATGGGTGAAATAGAATATTTTTAAGTTAGGGGAATTTTGGTAATCTAATAATTAAAAGAATTAAAAAGGGAAAATAAGCCAAAATTGTCCATCTTCTTCCCCATTCAGTCAAAATTTGCATGGAAGCCATGGCTAGGGTTTGGTTCAAGCTTCCAAGCTCATTTGTAAGTGATCCCGAGCCGCATTTTTAATGTTCTTTACATTTTTGAAGTCCCGATAACTCGATTTAGCTATTTCCACCATTATTTTAAGCTAGGGTTTGAGTTTAAAAATTTACCCATGGATGAAATGCATGTGTTTTGATGTTTAATGGTAGAATATGAATGCTCGGTGTGTAATAAATGACTTTTACTGAGTGATTTTCGATGAAATTAGAAAAAGGACCGTTTTGTAAAAGTTACAAAATTTGTCATAAAAGTGTGATTGAGTAGAAATTAGGGGCTACTATAGTTGTGAAAATGTTTTGGCTAGGCTTAAAGTACAAAGAAATTGAATCAAAATCATTTTATGAGCATTGGGGAAAAAGTGCAAATATGTGAAAGTTTAAGGGTCAAAATACAAATTTGTAAAAGTATGATTTTTGGACCCATATGAATAATGTGACAAATTAGTAAGCTAAATGTGATATTATAGATTAAGGAAAATGAGATTCAGGCATAGATTGGAAATGAGTGAGATTATGGACTAAATCGGAATAAATAACCGTGCTCGCTTTCGAGGTAAGTTTGTATGTCAATAATAATGCAATAGTTGTTTATGCTTGAACTTAATTTGATGTGTTAACATTATGTGGTGAATATTTATATAGTTCCTATGATGGTTGTATTGTGTGTCAAAAGCCTAAATGTTATTATGAACAATGCCATGATTATTTCATGAATATGAGAATGGTGAATTTGCAAGCATGAATGATATTACGGTCGTTATCCATGACGATACGAACAAGTACGATGAAGATGCTATATGCAATGAGAAAAACCCCATTTGAACCTTGGGAATAGTTTAGGATACAAGTGACAAGTCACTAGGAATTAAGAAATTCGAGCTCATTGAATGGTCCGAGTTCGTGATATATGTAAGAATTCGAACTTGTTGAGTGGTCCAAGTTCGTGATATATGTAGCATCCGAGCTCCTTGAGTGGTCTGAGTTCATTTTGGATGTGAGCATCCGAGCTCGTTGAATGGTCCGAGTTCATAATGGATGCGATACATGTAACATCTGAGCTCGTTGAGAGGTTTGAGTTCATTATGGATGTGTTACATGTTATAAGGTAGCTTTGGCTACATATGTTTATATGGCACTTATGTGCAAGTTTCCGTGTATCCAATAGTATTCCAAGTGTTCAACGGGTATTATAACAAATGATGTGACGAAAGTCCTAAGATGGGCATGGTAATGAAGGTAAAGTTATTCGATATGCTACAGATACGTACAGGTATGTATGTTATACTAATGAGTAATGCTTTGTTACAAGATGATATATGAAAAAAGGTATATTCATGTATATGTATATGAATATTTGATTAATGAGCTAGAATGCTTGAATGATGAACAATCTTGGTGATTATGTTATTATGCCATCATATGATAGTTATCATGATATTGCACTAAAATAGTTTTGAACTTTAGCACTTATGTGATTTCCAAAATCTACCAAAAATTGTGGAAATTGAGTTAGAAACTGAATAAGATTAAAGCTTGTTGAATCTAGTTTCACATAGAAGAAACGGTATAAGCAAAAGAGTTTCATATTATGAGATATTTGAACTTTTGTAAGATAGAGTCAGAGTGCTTTCGGGCTCCCCTTCGTCAACTTTGGAAAATCACTAAAAATTGTACAAAAATTATTATGGGTTAGAATTTATAATAAATTCTTAAGGAGTCAATTTTCAAGATAAACTGATAGGAACATTAATCAAATCCCGTACTAAGAGATAATCAATTTTTAGTAAAGAAGTGTCAAAGCTGTCAAATAGCAGAACATGGGTGACTTTAAAGAATAACATTTACTTATTTTCTTATCAAAAAATTCTTAAAATTTTATGACAAGAAGATATGTGAGTCTAGTTTCAGGGAAAATTAGTCGATCTTGATTTGGAGTTCTGTATCTCTAGATATAAATAATTTAGTGACTATGACTCGAGAAAACAGCATGACCAAAATATAAGTAAAAGTATAACTATGGTTATATTACCATGGAATCATGTTGATAATTTGCTTATTATTTTTATTATGGACTTACTAAGCTTTAAGCTTACTCCCTCCTCTCCATTTCTTTAGTGTTGTCAGGTCGCCTCAGGGTTGGAGATCGCTAGAGGCATCATCACACTATCTGGCTACCACCTTTGGAGTATTGTTGAATCTTAATGTCTTTAAGTGAGTGACATGTATAGGGACTTAGTCATTATAATGTGTATTCTTTTGATTTGGCCAAGATGTTGGCTTAAATTGATTCGTTGTGTTTAGCCATGAGATGTGCCTTGTATGGGTTATGGCTTGTAAGCCTATTTATCCAAGCAATTTATTAATGCCTTGTGATGAGGCCATGTGATTATAATTGTGTGACATTAATGGTTAGTATTACGGTATGTATGCTTGATGAATGTCTTATGACCAAACGAAGTGGTCATAATCAGAGAATAAAAGTGTGACATGGCAATAAGTCAATAATGCTTGAACATGAAATTGGTGTGGAATGATTTAGGCAAGCATGGTATAAATGTATAAGTAATAATCAAAATGACATGTTCAATTGATTGTGAATTGGTGTGTTTAGACTTGGTATAAAATAAGTAAGCGAAACACATGTATGATGATCACAATTAAGTCTTAATGGAGGATGTTTAATCATTTACTTGATGCTATATTGTATGTGTTTATAATGTATTTAAGTATGTGAGGTATTAATGGTAACAAAAAGGCTTGGAAAATAGCCTAAGTGCTAGCCACACCGGCAGAGACACTGCCATGTGTCTCAACTGTGTGGAGGACACGGCCTAGCATACGGGCGTGTGGTTTGGCCGTGTGGTTCAATTTGTTTTGCTAACATCATAAACAGAGATTTTTAAGGCCTGAGGACACAGGCGCATTGGAGACACACGGGCGTGTCCCTGTGTCCACACGGGCGTGTGACCCTGTTTCATGAAAATTTTTCTAAGTTTTCCTAAAACTTTCCAAGGTTCTTGGTTTAGTCCCAAACCACCTTTAATGCATGTTTAGAGCTCGGTAGCTCGTGTAAGGGACACTATACAAATGATTGAATGTTTTTAATTTAAATAAAATTTTATGGCCCGATTTTACTAAATTGTGTACTTTTAAGACTGATAACGCCTCGAACCCTGTCTCGGTGTTGGATATGGGTAAGGGATGTTACACTTTGTTAAAATCAAACACTACATCTTTCTCTAACAACAAACACAACAGTTTAGAAATTTTTGAAAATTTTTTAAAAAACCTTCGGTAAAAACCGGCATGGCTTAAGAAACTTCTGACTCCTTTCACATTCATTGGGGCTAGTAATCTTTCAATTACGTCCACCTTTGTTTTGTCAACTTCAATTCATTTCTTTGAAATTCTATGCCCTAAGACAATCCCTTCCTTAACCATAAAATGGCATTTCTCCCAGTTAAGGACAAGATTCATCTCTTCGCATCTCTTCAGTACCTTAGCCAAATTACTCAAAAAAATTATCATAAGTGTTACCAAAAACAAAAAAATCATCCATGAAAACCTCAGTAAAATTTTCAACCATATCAGTGAATATTGCCATCATGCATCGTTGAAAGGTTGCAGGTGCATTGCATAAACCAAAAGGCATTCGCCTAAAAGTAAACGTACCATACGGACAAGTAAAGGTTGTTTTATGTTGGTGTTCCAGGGCTACATGTAACACCCCAAACCCGACCTAGACGTTATGGCCGGATCCGACGTGCCACATCGAAGCATTCAAAACATTTTATATTGTTGATCTAGAAAAACTTACTTAGTGTTTTAAAAAAATAATTTCATTATAACTTAAAGTGAATGGAAGCTGTGCACCAGGTAGGAAACCGAAAAAAGAGGAGGTGAGTCCATCGGACTGCTTAAGTACCAAGCTCCCTTCGGATCCAATCCTAGACACGCACACCGCCATTGCCACACCGCAACATCATGTATATTTTCAGGAAACCAATTTGATTAAGTCCTTTTTAGGAAAAGTGATTAATTTTGGAAAATATTTTCATTGCGAAAGCTTTGCTTTTTGTCGTGTTATTTTGAAATCAATTACTGTTCTTGAAAACGGGCCCTAGAGCTATCCAATTTCAACAGTTAAATATAAGTAATACCTATCTTAACAAAACATATTAAAACCATTAAGAAAAATTAAGCGGCCTTATTACATTTAAAAACCCAAAACCTTAAGCGTAAATAAAAGGATGTCAAGTTCACCAGAGGAAAAACCGAATCTGCAGAACGTTTGGCCACTCCGAATCCCTCACAGCTCCAGGCCCACTATGGTTGGGGAGTACCTGCGTGGATGAAAATAAAGGGGTGAGTTTGGGGAAACTCAGTGTGTAAATTAACCCAACCATAGCCTATATCGTTTCAAACCACAGAAAATAGAATAAGTTGGCCTTAGCCTAGAGCAGAATTCAGAATAAAGCCCATAGGCTCGTAACAGATCAGAACAGATATTAAATGTTTATGCAAAACCCAACCCATATCCAACCATATGCACCCCCATACCAACCTTTCACCATGTGGGGAGACTACTCGACCCACCCAACCACTACACGCCACAGAAATATGCAGCATGGCTACCAAAACAGATAATGTGACAGAGTCACCAGATACAGATAATCGTGGCAGAGCCACCAGAACAGATATATGTGGCAGAGCCACCAGATCAGATTATTGTGGCATAGCCACCAGGACGCTTCCTCCATAATATAACCCATGTCCCATGCAACAGATATACAATCATGGCATACATCATACATAATCAGATCATCATGCTTTTTAGTCAAAAGTAACCCTAGGGGTATAATGGTAATTTTGCACCTAGGGGTATAACAGTAATTTTCCATACATAGGGCTATTCAAGTAATTTAACTATTCTTAAGGTTTTCATGCATAACATAGCCATTAACGTACGATCAGAAACACTTACCGCGTTTTCTTACCGAATTGGGCCCGCTGGCCCATTATCCCAGTTTTTGGCCCATTAAGCCCAAAAACATCGAAACGCACAAAATTGTGCACTCTACAGTCTTATCACTTTAATTTACCATATACATCACACTATTAATCTCACGAGCATTCGTACACTCGCAAGTTCTCAAAATATCAGCTTTTCGACATTTCGGCTTTTCGGCTTTTGCCGATCTAGTCTATAAGAGGGTGTCAGTTACACACCTGTTTGCGAGGATATGCTGACGAGATCCACACACGAATTTCCTACAATTGGATTACTAACACGTTAATCTAACTATCGAAAACGAATTACGTATTAAACCCTTACCATAATCGACCAATAGCACCTTAGGCACCAGCGATCCTACCTTTGTCGAAATTAACGATTATGTCTAGATCCAGTCATTCCACTTGTCCAAGCCTTTGATCAGCAGCCTCTAGATCACACTAGCATCAAAAATAAAATAGTTATCACAACCCTTAGAGCTTCAAGCCCAAATCGACAGTCTCCCAAACCTTTAGGGGTTTCGACTTTTTCTAAAACCTGAAATAAAGATTAGGCTCAAAAACTTACCACCGGTTCCTTCGGTCAATGATTCCAATTAACTCCTACTCAATTCTGATGTAGATCTAACCCCTCAAATGATTACAAAAGTCGAGCCTTTAGTGATCTTAAAATTCGGCTATGTCCTTATGGCTATGCGTTTTTGGTTTTTTTTGTAACAGTGAAGAAAAGATGGGGTTTTGTAGTGGCTTTGTCGACAGAGGTTTAGGGTTCAAAAAAAGAAAGAATTGATCAAAAAGGGTGAAGAAAAATTAGTAGGTTTTTTGCTAGGATAATTCGGTACAGACAATATGAACTTTCAGGATTTCGGCTTTTGTGATATTCGGCTGTAAGGCTTGAAAATAATAGTAAGAAAGTGGTGTAGAGTAAAGTGGTAGAAGGATTCGGCTATGGAGAAAAGAACAGGAGAAGGTAGATGGAGAGAAAAAGTAAAGAAAGGAGGAGGAGGAAGGATGGTCAGAAAAACAACACAACTTACCCCCAGATGCCGAATTTATACTTGGCATTTAACCTAGCCGAAATTTGCCCCCTAAAGAAACCCTTGGCCGGCCAACTCTTGCTCCTCAGGAGTCCATCCTTCGGCCAATACCGCTCTCCCTAATCAGCTCCTAAATCCTCTCCCTTATCCCCTCCTTACTCAATCTCCTGAGCAACTCAAACTCCTCCTGACAGTCTTTTACTTGAGTTCCATTACTTGCCCTTTCTAAACATAAAAAAATAATTCCCTTAATATGCTCCCATTGCGACTTGAACCTTGGTTCTCCCTAGCATCCACACGTCACTTTTATAGCCTTCCCAGTGGCATCACATGCCACTTTGCCACCTGCTTTCCTGTGTTTTATTTTACCTAATTAATACTTAAAAGCCCAGTTAACCAGAACCCCTTTTTTTTCCTATGGAATTAAAATTAATTAAAAATACTGGGTTTTAACTGAAGCTTGGGCCTTCTAGAGGCCCACTAACATAATTAAACCTACGCCAAGCAGATAGAACACATAAATTTTAAATTTTGCCAGCATACACAGAATTCCCAAAAATTGGGGCGTTACACTACAACTATTTGGTTATATCCCGAATAACCATCTAAAAAACAATCGAATTCATTACCTGCCAGTCGATCTAACATCTGATCCATAAAAGGCAACGAAAAAAGGTCCTTCTGAGTGGCTTTATTTAGCTTTCTGTAGTCAACACAGATTTTCCAACCAATAATAGTTCTTGTTGGGATTAATTCGTTACGCTCATTCCCAACAATCGTAATTCCACCTTTTTTTAGCACACACTGCACCGGACTTACCCACGAACCATCTGAAGTAAGATAGATGATTCTTGCATCTAACCATTTGATCACTTCCTTTCTCACAACTTCCTTCATAAAAGGATTGAGCCTCCTTTACCCACCAATTCAAGCTTTTTCACCTTCCTCTGGAATAATTTTGTGCATGCAAAATGAAGGGCTTATACCTCAAATATCAGCTATGGTCCAACCAATTGATTTCTTAAATTTCTTTAGAACATCAATTAGTTGCTCCTCTTGATCTTTTGTCAGTTCTGCTGAAATAATCATAGGAAAAGTGGAATAGTCACCCAAATAAATGTATTTTAAATGGAAAGGAAGTACCTTTAGTTCGAGTGTAAGTGGTTCTTCGATTGACAATTTGGTCTACACAAATTCTCTGAATTCCAACTCCAACGGTTCAAACCGTGTGGATTGAATAAAATTTCTCAGGTTGGCTTCCACCAAAACCATGTTTTCTTCACTTTCTTCATCCTTCAAAGGGTCAAACCCTAAGGCTTTCTCCAATGGATCTTCTTCAAAATTGCTTTCCATAGAAATCAAGATTTCTAACTCTTCCATAACTAAACACTGTTCTATCGGATCAGGAAATTTCATCACTTTAAGAATGTTAAAAGTTACCTGGTCATCTTGAACTCGCATGGTGAGTCCGCCTTTCTACATATCAATTAACGTTATTCCCGTGGCTAGGAAAGGTCTCCCAAGAATAATTCGCACTTCCTTATCTGCTTCAAAATCTAGAATAACGAAATCAACAGGAAAAATAAATTTATCAATTCTTACAAAAACATCCTTGATCTTTCCTTCAGGGTATGCTAAAGATTGATCCACCAGCTAGAGCGTCACAGTTGTAGGTCTTACTTCTCCTATCCCTAGCATCCTGAAAATAGACTTAGGCATCAAGTTGATACTTGCTCCTAAGTCTCACAAAGATTTATCACAATAAGATTTACCAATATTACAAGGTATTGTAAAGCTTCCTGGATCCTTCAAATTCGGTGGCAGCTTGTTCTACAGGAATGCATTGTACTCCTTTGTCAAGGCGACAATCTCATACTCACTCAGTCATTTCTTCTTGGATAGTAAATCCTTCATAAGCTTTATGTAATTTGACATTTGTTCTAAAGCCTCCACTAACAGAATATTGATGTGTAATTGCTTTAGAACATCCAAAAATTTCTTGAATTGCACCTCATGTTTCTACTTGTGTTGCTGCAATCTTTGTGGATATAGAGGTAATGGAACTTTTGGTTGAATCGGACAATTCTTCTGAATAGGTAAATCTACATCCAAAGAAGATGAAAGTATCTAAATTCACTAAATTATGATTTACCTTGTCAGTCTTTGTAGATTCTAATTCCTTTGGTGTAGAAATTTCAACAGCTGGTTGACTTTTCTCCTTTTCAATAGGCTCGTCTTCGACATCAATCAATCAGGGTTCTAGAATTTTACCACTTCGCAATGCCACTGCCTTGATATGTTTTTTACCCAAGTTTCTTTGATTCTCAGTATTACGCGGCAATGTTCATTGCAGTCTATTACAAAGCCCCGTAGCTAACTGACCCATTTGGTTTTTCAAAATTTTCAGCATTGCTGCTTGGCTCTGGATCAAAGCATCATTCTTTTCCATATACTCTTTCAACAAGTTCTCCAAACTATTTTATGCCTCAACTTGAGGTGGTTTTGGAGCTTGCTGATTAAACCCTTGAGATTGGTTGGGTCTATGCTGCATAAAGTTGTTGTTTAGTCCATTTCCTTAGTTGCTCCAAGGAAAGTTAGGGTGATTATCCCATGAAAGAATTATAGAAGTTGGACTAGGGTCCTTGTCCACTCCTTTTTTGATGTTGGTTCCCCACATAGTACACTGACTCGAGATTTAATGGGCAATTCTTGAAAGAATGACCTTCCTCATAATACACACAAGAAACTACTTCAAATGGACTTGGTGGCTGAGCTGAAAAATTATTAGCACTATTAGTGGTAAACTGCTTGAACATAGAGGAAATAGATGATACCTGAGCTGATAATGAAATGAGAGCATCAACTTCATGAACTCCAGCTATACGTCTTCCTGAAGCTATTCAATTTGTTAGCCATTGATAATTATTACTTGTGATCCTTTCGATGATCTCATAAGCCTCGTTATAAGACTTAGACAAAATTGCACCATTCGCAGAAGCATCTACAATCAATCTTGTATGTGCATTGAGACCATTATAGAATGTCTCCAACGGGATACAATGAGGAATCCCATGATAAGGACACTTATGAAGTAACTCCTTGAATCGATCCCAAGCCTCATACAAAGACTCGTCATCCAATTGTTGGAAAGTTGTGATCTCACTCCTCAACTTAGTGCTCTTACTAGGTGGGAAATACTTTACCAAAAATCTCTTTGCTAATTCTTGCCATGTAGATATGGAACTCGGTGGCAATGAATTTAGCCATGATCGTGCTCGATCTCGTAACGAGTACGAAAATAACTTCAACTTCAGTGCATCTTCAGTCACACTTACTATCTTGAATGAATCACTCACCTCTATAAACAATCGAAGGTGGAGATGTGGATCTTCCATGGTCATACCACTAAATTGGCCTACCGTTTGTAGCATTTGAAACATCATTGGTTTCAATTCGAATTGATTTGCCTCAATATCTGGCCTTCTAATTCCTGGATTTAACTCAGTGAAAAGCGGCACAGCATATTGTCTGATGCATTGATCCCTATCATCGGCAATGAGGATGGGATTTCGTACACGATCCGCTTCATTATCTTGGTCTTGATTTTGATTTCCAAGGTCCATCTCGTTTTGCTCTAAGCTATTCATTCACGTCTTCTTTGTCTGAATGTTCGCTCAATTTCAGGGTCTACTAAGAGTAAATCGATAATCTGATCTATGCTCATAAACACTTGAAAAGAAAATCACAAAATTAAAAAAAATAAGTTAGTAATGTTAGAAATAATCAAATTAAAAATAAATAATTTAAAAAAAATGACTATGGAAATAGTTGACAATCCTTGGCAATGGTGCCAAAAACTTGTAACGCTTGGGTTTGTCCAAGTGTACACAGTCGTTATCAAGTAATAAGTAAGTATCGAGTTATTGACTCCATAGGGATTGTATTTGTGCTAAGTCAATTAAATTGTAAAATTATATTAACAATTTGATAAATAAAAACAATATAATTGAGAAGTGATGATTAAAATATATTAAACTAAATGCAATGATCCTTGATGTGATTTATCCTAACATGCAACTATAGGAATGAAATAGATTTTAGCAGAATTAACACAATAATCAACAATTATAACATAAATAAGCTGGGAAAATTACTTTAATTAAACTCAAATTATTATCAACATGCTTATCAATATTCGGAAAACCATTCCATGGCAATCGATCTTTCATGAGTTTGGAAACCACATTAGGTCCTTTCAGAATTCTTTACTTAGTAAATACAAATTTTACTGATCCTTATTTAATTCGTCCAAGGTAACAGGGATGTGTTAGGTTTGTAACAGTTTAATCACACAAATCTAAAAACTATGCAGATAACAGAGCCTGGTTAGGGTTGTTATGTAACCTACAATTTAATTAGGTTAGGATCTAAATTGAGCATGCACATTTCAATTATGTGTCCATTAGCCGTCATCTGGTTAGGATCACTCAGCTAATTCAAGTGCATTTCAATCACATATGAACGAAATACAGACTTGATTTTATTTGAAAACATGATCGATTGAGGCACAAACATTATAAGCATGAATTAAATAAATATTATTCAATCAAAATAATAGTCCTAGCTTAAATAAAATTAAGCTATCACTGTTGCAAACAAGAACAGTAAACACATAGAAAACATTCTTAAATTAAGTTAAAGAAAAGAAAGATTAAACCCAAATCAAAATGGCTATCACCCAAGACTCTGACTGACGAGGGCTCCTTCGTTCCTTCGCTTTGCTCCTTTGTTGATGGCTCTCCAAGGTGGCCGACTAAGGGCTCTTTAAGAGGCTAATTTGCTAAAAATATTTATGCAAAGATGATGATAGGCATGAGAGCTAAGAGAGTTGAGAGAGAAGATAATGATGAATGAGTGAGGGATGATTAAGGGATGAGGGATGATTAGAAAAGTGAGAAATGGGGTCTTATTTATAGGTGAGGCAAGAGAGCTAGTTTGCTAAAAATAGGAGTGACCATCTTTTGCAAATTCATCTAAGGGTGGCTACCATGATTTGTGGTAATGTGGCTGATTTTTGCTTGATTTAAGTACCACAACATCATCAAGATTAGGACTCAGTCAATTGCAAATCTCTAGGTAAATCTCCGATTTCTTTAACTCTTCAAGGACCTTGTGTAATTAAACCAAAATTTGATTTATGAACATCCACATGCAACCGAATTTTGGGTTGACTTGGTCCTCCATTTGGATGGTTTTGTAATCAACATGAAGCTCTCAGACCTGTTGAGCAATAGTAGATAATTTAGAGGACCAGAGAATGTAATTTAACCACTTTAATTAATCAATTTACTTAATTAATTTAAACCCAATTTATTAATGAAACATATTAAAATTATAAATATTACTTTATATTTTATTATTTAATTTAATCATGCATGGCCCACTTTATAGCTTGAAAATATAATATGCTCAAATTAATATAAAAGAAACCATTTTCTGCATGAAAACAATATAATAAAGCATAAAATCACATTTTAAGAATTTCCATGTCCCAGTTTCATATTTTCATATATTTCATTAATTTATTAAGCAATTACTTGGTTTTAACAACAAATTTAAGTAAAAAGGTGACGAATTATATAGGAAAAATCCTATATATTTTTTAGTTAACACTCATATACACAATTATGGTATTAATCATATTCTTCACAAGTTTCTTCGAACTAAAGCTTATACATGTCAGGTACGTACCTGTACCATCTCATATCATTCTTATACTCAATCACATCTTTCGTTTACCCATTGAACAATTTAAAATAGAATTCGGATACTCAAAAGTCTCGCACACTAAGTACTTATACCATGACCCGAAGCCAAATCAAGGTAACTTATATCCGAAATACTGATATCAAGGCCAAAAGCCAAATCAATTAATGTAACACCCCTTACCCGAGTTTGAGGTTGGGAAAGGGTATGAGGCATTACCAGACTTAAACATACACAACTATGTAAAATTGGGCCGTAAAAATTTTTTTTCAAATTAAAAACATTCATTCATATTCAAATGTCCCTTATACGGGCTTACGAGGCCCAAAACATACACCGGGGGTGGTTCGAGACTAAATCGAGAACTTACAAACTTTTTACAACACTTAGAAAATTTTCAAGCTTTGGAGGGTCACACGCCCGTGTGGGTAGGCCGTGTAGCTCGGACACGCCCATGTCCTCAGCTCGTGTAACTCTCTGTTTATGACATTAACAATACTTTAAGGTCACACGACTAAGACACATGCCCGTGTGCTAGGCCGTGTCTTCCACACGGCTAAGACACACGGCCGTGTCTCTGTTTGTGTGGCCAACACTTAGGCTATTTTCAAAGCCTTGGTTAACGTCAATTCCTCACACATTTATACAAAATCAAAGGCATAGAACATGGCATCCAATTAAAGAATAAACATCCTCAATTAAGTTACAAACATAACATTTTCATGTCATCATACTTGTGTTTCTCATACTCATTTGGCATTGTTTATTATAATACCACTTATATTTTTATACCACGGTTATCATCATACTAATTAACTTCAACTTAATTATAGCAAACAAGTATAATCACATCACACAAGATCTTGGTACATATAAGCACATGATCACATTTCAAGGTGTTAGCACATTGCACATGGCTAAAAAGGTTTACAAACCCATAACCAATATAAGCCACATCTCATGGTTATATACACTTGAATTATTATAAGCCAATACATTTGGCCAAACCATTAAACAAATAACACAAAGGACTAAGTCTATATACATGCTATTCACTTGAAAACATTTAAGGTTTATCGATACCCCAAAATTGATAATTTGATAGTGTGATGCTACCTCCGGCAATATCCATCCTCGAGCTAACCTGGCAACACTAAAGAAATGAAAAGGAGGGGGTAAGCTATATAGCCTAGTAAGTCTGTATGAAAATAATAAGCAATTTATTAACATGATTCTACCAATTCTCACATCATGATCTCAAGGTAAAATAATCATAATTGTACTTTTTACTTATGTTCATGTCAAGTTGTTTACTCGCGTCATAGTCACTAAATTATTAATATCTTGAGCTATAGAATTTTAAATTAAGATCCATTAAAAGAATTTGAAACTAGACTCATATATCTTTCTACTTTTCAAAATTTATGGATTAGCCAATAAGTACAGCTTATTCTTTAAATTTACCCCTGTTCTGCTGTTTGATAGATTTGACCTTTCTTTACTAAAAATTAATTACATCATAATATGGGATTCCGATGATTTTCCCATCTATTTATCTTGAAAGTATACTCATTAATAATTTAGTCATATAAATTATAAACCATAATTATTTTTGTACAATTTTTAGTGATTTTCCAAATTCAGAATAGGGGAATCCGAAATCATTCTGACCTTGTCTTACTAAAATTCAAATATCTCATAATATGAAATTCCTTTGCTTACAAAGTTTATTCTATGTAAGACTAGACTCAATAATCTTTAATTTCATATTTTATTTAGTCTCTAATTCTATTTCCACAATTTTTGGTGGATTTTCAAAGTTGGACTATTGCTGCTATCCCAAAACTATTTTAGTACAATATAATAATAACTATCATAAGTTGATTTTCAACTAATCATGAACTCACCATTTCATGGATTCCATTTTCAATTACAAAATGTAAGTTAGCATGATATTACAACAAAATTCATAATCATAATTCATACATATTAGCTCACCGAGGTCTCGACATTTCAAAAACTCAATAACCATAAGCTTATTCATCATTCAAGCATTTTGACTTATTTATCAAATGTTCATATATATATATAGTTTCTCATCATAATTCATCCTTTATCAAGGCATTGCTCATGAGTTTAGCATACATACCTGTACTTACTTATAGTATATCATATGATCATACCTTCTTTAACATGCCCTCTTTGGGACTTTCATTACCACATCCATTGCATTACCCGTTGAACACTCGAAATATTATTGGATACACGGAAAAATTGCTCATAAGTGCCACATATATATATGTAGCCAAAGCTACCTCATAACATGTAACGCTCGAAATGGAGCTACTCACAGGCCTGCTTACCTAAGCTATCGGTCAAGGTGTAACTACACGGGCTATTCACACAAGCTGTCAAGTACCTGACGCACTCATGACTACCTAGCCATCGGTAAAACACGTACAAGACTAGTGCCTGGAGCCCAATTACATGTATCGCATCCATCATGAACTCAGACCAACTCAATGAGTTCAGATGCCACATATATATCATGAACCTAGACCAACTCAATGAGTTCAGATTTCTAAATTCCTAGTGAAATTTCACTTGTATCCTAAACAATTCTTAAGGTTGAAACGGGATTCTTTCTCACGTGTACATAACGTCTCCATTACACTTGCTCGTGATGCCTTGGATAACGACTGTAATATCATTCGTATTTACGACACCATCATTAGGCATAACATACATAACAATAATAAAATATTTTCCACATAATATTAACACATCAAAACATACTATATTGTCACATTATTTACACATGTACTTTCCTCGGTACAAAATGATGATAAATGAGCCTATTCGTCGAAAACTTTATTCTTCCCTCGGTCAAGATGCGGATCACATTTTCTTGATCTATAATATCACATTTAGCTTACTAATTAGTCACATTATTCATTGTGACCCAAAAATCATATTATGGAAAAATTACATTTTGCCCCTAAACTTTGTCATATTTACATTTTTACCTCTAAGCTCGTAAAATGAAATTTATTCAATTTCTTTGTACTTTAGGCCTATCCAAATCATTTTCATAACTATAGCAACCCAAAATTTCCACTAAATCACACTTTTATGACAAATTTTATAACTTTTACAAATTAGTCCTTTTTAGCGTTTTCACCGAAAGCTACTTAGTAAAAGTTGTTTAATACACAACAAACATTCATATTCATCCCTTAAACATCAAAATACACTTATGTAGCACATGGGTAAATTTTTAAACATCAACCTTAGCTCAAATAAATGGTGGAAATAGCTAGATCTTGTTACGAGGATTTCAGAAACGTAAAAATCATTAAATACGGGGCAAGAACAGACTTACAATCGAGCTTGGAAGCTTGAAAGACCCTAGCCATGGTTTCTCCATGCAAGTTTCAGCCATAGCTTGAAGATGGACAAAAACTGGCTTTTAATTTTTTTTAATTCATTTTAATTACTAAGTGACCAAAATGCCTCTAACTTAAAAATATTTTATTTCTCCTATTTCATGTCCATTTTTGTCCAACAAATTAACCAATGGTTTAATTACCATATAAGGACCTCCAATTTAAAATTTCATAACAATTGGTGTGACAGCCCAAAATTGACCCTAGTCGGGAAGTGGTTTCGGGACCACAAAACCGAGTCATAAAAATAATTGATTTCCATATTCTATGCTTATTATGTGTGTACATGAGTATGTGGAAGTTTCATTCTCCAATTTTGCCAATTGCATGAGAAATTATTAAATAGGGATTGATATGAGACATGGTGAAAATATGATAGGCTAATTTAAAATGGTCTATTAATGCATGTTGTGAAAATGATGGGTTTGCATGTCAAATTACCCAAAATTTGAGCTAGTGGTTGGCCATGCTATGGGTGGAAACATGTTGGGAACATGTTGGCCTAGTGAGGTATGTAGGAAAAAAATAAAATAAGGGGCATGGGCATAAAATAATGAAAAGGAGTATGATGAATACAAAAAAAAAATGTGTGTAGTTGTTTCCCCCCCCATTGCCGTGAGCTAAAGAAAAGAAAGGAGAAAATTTTTGTTCATCCTTTCTCATCTTCATTTAGCCGAAACTAGAAAGAAAAAAACAAAGAAAAAAAATGCTCATCCTTTGGTTCATCCTTGGCCAAAAATTTTAAGGAGGAAGGAAGAAGAAAGGTTGAAGAGGTTCGGCCATGCATGTAGCTAGGCTAAGGTATGTTTGATGATGTTCCATGAGATGCATGCATGTTTTAGTTGTTAGCTTGAGTTCTACCTAGCCCATGGTCTAAATCTTGCTATGTGATGGAAATGACACTCGGCCATGGATGCATCATTCTTGGTTGATGTTTGATGTTGTGGTGATGAGGCATGAGGATGAGTTAAGATCCGGCCTAGGTGGAGTTTGTGTTAATGCCATTGCATGCTAAATATGAAGCTTGTTAATGATGCATGTGATGGTGGCTTGATGATTCTTGAACCTCCTTTTTAGCATTTTTGAGTGAGCACATATGTGCATTGGTTGCTAAATGGAGAAGAATCGGCTAGCAAGTTGTGTGCTAAGGCCGAATATAACTTTTGCATGTTAATGAGCAATGCATGTGTTAAATTGATGGAAAGGGAGAGGATGCTTTACTAGTGTGTATATGTGTGTATTAGCCAAGTTTTGAACTTGAAACAAAAGGGTGTTTAGTCAATACAAGTGACCATACTTGTAGAATGTATTAAGTGTTGAAATCGGCCCCAAAATAGACATGCATATTCGGCCAAGGGGGAAAAATTAGCTAAAATGTTGAGTTTGATTCATGATTCCGTACATATGTGACTTTAATGTCTAATGTATAAATATGGGCTAAGTGCCTTGTGTTCCTCTTTTCGATGCTCAAATGATTAAATCAATTTATTTGTTTAATTAAGCTCAAGAGCAAAGGGGAACTAAATCCGATAAAGGGAAGGAAAAAGTGGTCGAATAGCTATCGGAATCGTTCGACAACACCCGAGGTAAGTTCTTGAGTAAAAGAGCTTAAATTATGATGTGATTAGATCATGTTTTAAGCAAATTAAAATCATGCTCTTTGTGTGGCTATTGAGCCGAATTTGCAAGAATGATAAATGTCTTGTGTTTGAGTATTGCTAACGAAAATGAAATACGAATGGGCCATGATTTATTGTTAAATGTGCATGGTTATTTGAATGATGTCCGGGCTAAGTCCCGAAGGCTTGTGCTAAGTGACAATATCCGGACTAAGATCCGAAGGCATTTGTGCGAGATACTAATTCCGGGCTAAGCCCGAAGGCATTTGTGCGAGATACTAATTCCGGGCTAAGCCCGAAGGCATTTGTGCGAGATACTAATTCCGGGCTAAGCCCGAAGGCATTTGTGCGAGTTACTAAATCCGGGTTAAGTCCCGAAGGCATTTGTGCGAATTACTATAACCGGGCTATGTCCCGAAGGCATTTGAACGAGGAGCTATATCCGGTTAAATTCCGAAGGTACGTGATTTGGGAATGAATGAACTTGCTGTAAAATTCCAGTTAATACTCTCGAAACATCCCAACATTGAGGTATGTTTCGTATGTGCTTGAATTTAGTTGAGCCCTTACAAATAAGTATTCGCTCAGTTGATAAACGAGCTACCGGCCTTTGGCTGAGTTGATCTTTTGTGTATGTACATAAGGGTTGATAATGTGAAGCAAGTACGATATCGTAAATTTGTGCATATGAAATTATCCGTTTAGCTATATGAATGCTATACTTTTGTTGTGCTGGAATTCCTTGCTCAAAACTTACTAAGCATAAATTGCTTACTCCGTTTCTTTGCTCCTCTGTTTTATAGATTTGGTTCTCCAGCTATCGGACTCGGGATCTTGAAGTCAAAGTCGCCCACACTATCAAAGCCCCCCCTTTTGGTACAATTTTGGTTGAACTTCGAAATGGCATGTATAGGACTACCCGTTTGTTGTGGGTCGTGGACCCTTTGGACTTGTATAAATTTTGGATAGCCATGCGAAAATGGCTTATATGTGTTTGAGTATAATGTTATAATCATTTGGTGTGGATATGCTTGACAAGGATTGGCCACGGGGATGGTTAATCACTTTCATAAAGTGTGCTATTTATGCAAAAAGGGCTAGTTGAATCATGGAAACCATGAAATTGGTAAAGTCTACCTTAAAGGCAGATGCTGACAGCAGCAGTGATGTAGATTTGGAAAATCACTAAAAATATTAGGAATGGAATTAAATAGTGAATAAATTATGTAAACAAACCTTGATGAATCTACTTTCATAGGAAAGTAACGAAACAATCATACGGACAGTATGTTAAGAGATATTTAGGTTCTCGTGAGACAGGGCCAGAACGGTTTCTGGATTCCCTGTTCCGACTTTGGAAATTCATTATAAATTAACCAGAGAAAATTAGGAGTCATACCATATATGTATAGATTCCTCTCTGAGTCTAGTTTCTATAGAAACAAACAGCATCAGTATTGGAGCCCTGTACAAGGAGATATCCAAGTCGTAATGCGCAAAGTCAGGGTAGTCGATCCCTGTAACATGGGAGACTTTGACTAATAAACTGTACTAATTGGCCCAACTAAAAATTCTAGAAAAAAATATGTAGATGGGCATATGAGTCTAGTTTCAGGGAAAAATCACGAAACTGATTTTCGAGTTGTGAAACTCAGGATATGATTTTTAAAGCGACTAGTACGCAGATTGGTAGTGTCTGGGAAATATTTTTTATAAGGGGTTTAAAGTCTGTTAACACCTCGTGTTTGACTCCGGTGTCGGTCTCGGGTTCGGGGTGTTACATTTGATTGGTATCAGAGCTACGGTTTAGTCGATTCTAGGACTACCGTAATGCGTTGGGTCTAGCTATACATGCCATTTTATGTGATTACTTGATGGTGTGGTGATTTCTGACAATTGTAAATGTGTTTATTTATAGTAATGGATCCCGATCCCAACCGAGAGGTAGCTGATGATCTTGAGAGTGTAGCGCCTGCTCCCGCACAAGTGACAGCGCCGGCGGACTCCCAACCTAATGCTAGTAACCCGAATGATGAAGCTAGACAAGCTTTCTATAGCGTGATGAATGATTGGTTCAACCAATACATTCGAACTAATACGGCTGTCCCACAACCTCCATTCCCAACTAATACCACCTCCGCACCTACAATACCTCCGGTAACTGACCAAATAAGGTCAAATAAGCCCCCAGTTGACAGAATCTGAAAACATGGGGCTACTGAATTTAAAGCTACGGATAGCGACGATGCCGAGCAAGCTAAATTTTGGTTGGACAACACTATCCGGGTACTCGATGAGCTATCTTGTACACCCGATGAATGCCTAAAGTGTACTATCTCCTTGCTACGTGATTCTGCCTATTATTGGTGGAGTACTCTGACTTCTGTTGTGCCCTGAGAGCAAGTAACTTGGGAGTTTTTCCAAACTGAGTTTCGGAAAAAGTATATCAGTCAGAGATTTGTTGATCAAAAACGGAAGGAATTTCTTGAGCTTAAGCAAGGTTCCATGTCAGTTACTGATTACGAGCGAAAATTTGTTAGACTTAGTAGATACACTCGGGAATGTGTTTTGTCCGAGGCTATCATGTGTAAACGTTTCGAGGATGGGCTGAATGAAGATATAAAAATGTTCGTTGGCGTTCTTGAAATACGAGAGTTCGTAGTACTGGTCGAGCGAGCTTGTAAAGCCGAAGAGCTTAGAAAAGAAAAACAAAAAGTTGATGTGGAAACTGGAGAGTTTCGTAAAAGATCTTCGGGAAAGTCTCTTCAACAGGCACCGAAGAAATTTTGAGATGATGCGGGCCAGTTTAGAGGCACTTCGGGCCTTTTTAGACGAGATCGTGATCGACCCCCTGTGGGTACACGAGGCACTTCGGTCGCCAGTGTTGGGAATGAACGTCGAGATAGAACGAAATGTCGATATTGCGGTAAATGGCATTCGGGGAGTTGTAGATTCCCTAACCGCTCCTGTTACAAGTGCGGATCAGTTGACCACTTCATTAAAGATTGCCCGAGGTTGTTTGAACAGAATAAAAATCAGAGTGGGAAACCGGGTGCTACCACTGCTCGAGGTAGACCATCTGGAAATACGGGCAATGCTAGTGGTGGTCAGAGAGGATCTAGAGATGCTACGACCAGATCCGAGGCTCGTGCGCCTGCTAGAGCTTATGCTATACGTGCCCGCGAGGATGCTTCTTCGCCTGATGTTATTACCGGTACTTTTACTCTCTTTGATACTAATGTAATTGCTTTGATTGACCCCGGTTCTACTCATTCTTACATATGTGAAACCTTAGCATCCAGTAAGACTTTACCTATTGAGTCTACTGAGTTCGTAATTCGGGTGTCAAATCCCTTGGGTCGTTACGTGCTTGTCGACAAAGTGTGTAAGAAATGTCCCCTAGAAATTCGAGGTTCCTGTTTTCCGGCGGACTTGATGCTTTTGCCGTTTGATGAATTTGATGTTATTCTTGGTTTGGATTGGTTGACCGCGCATGATACGGTTGTGAATTACAAAAGCAAGACTATTGATTTGAGGTGCGCAAGTAACGAAGTAATCCGAGTTGAGTCTACAGACTTTGGAGGGGATGCCAGCTGTAATATCAGCAATGTTGGCCCAGAAATATGTAAGAAAAGGGTGCGAAGCATACCTTGCGTATGTACTGGATGACAAAGAATTAGACAAGAAACCCGAATCTGTGCCGGTGGTTTGTGAATACCCGGATGTTTTTCCTGAAGGATTACCGGGTTTACCACCTGTTCGGGAGGTAGAGTTTGGTATTGAGCTTGTACCTGGGACTACGCCGATTTCGATAGCTCCGTATCGTATGGCACCAACCGAGTTAAAAGAGTTGAAAGCTCAGTTGCAAGAATTGACGGATAGAGGTTTTGCTCGACCAAGTTTCTCACCTTGGGGTGCACCAGTATTGTTCGTGAAAAAGAAGGACGGAACCATGAGGTTCTGCATTGACTATCGTCAACTGAATAAAGTGACGATAAAGAACAAATATCCGTTACCGCGTATCGATGATTTGTTCGACCAACTGAAGGGAGCCTCAATGTTCTCAAAAATAGATTTGAGATCGGGCTATTATCAGTTGCGAATTCGAGATTCGGACATACCCAAAACTACTTTCAGAACGGGATATGGTCACTACGAGTTCTTAGTGATGCCGTTTGGGCTCACAAATGCCCCTGCGGTATTTATGGATTTGATGAATCGGATCTTCAAACCATATTTGGATCGGTTCGTAGTTGTGTTCATTGATGACATCTTGGTCTATTCAAGAGATGAGACCGAACATGCTGAGCATCTGAGGCTAGTGTTGCAAATTTTGCGAGATAAGCAGTTATATGCTAAGTTCAGTAAGTGTGAGTTCTGGTTAAGAGAGGTTAGCTTCTTGGGTCATGTGGTATCCGCATCGGGTATTCGAGTTGACCCGAGCAAAATTTCAGCCATACTTAACTGGAAGCCTCCAAGAAATATTACCGAAGTTCGGAGCTTCCTGGGACTCGCCGGTTATTACCGACGATTTGTCAAAGGTTTCTCGATGATAGCCACACCAATGACGAAGCTACTTCAAAAGGATGTTAAGTTCGAATGGACGGAGAAATGTCAGAAAAGTTTTGATCAACTAAAAACTTATTTGACTGAAGCTCCAATTTTAGTGCAACCCGAATCAGGCAAAGAGTTTGTCATTTATAGTGACGCATCCCTACTTGGGTTGGGTTGCATATTGATGCAAGAAGTTCGAGTGGTGGCCTATGCGTCGAGATAATTAAAGCCACATGAGAAAAATTATCCGACCCATGATCTTGAACTAGCTGCCATCGTATTTGCTTTAAAAATATGGCGACATTACTTATTTGGTGAGAAGTGCCATGTATTTTCGGATCAAAAAAGTCTCAAAAATTTGATGACTCAAAGAGACTTAAATCTGTGACAAAGACGTTGGCTTGAGTTGTTGAAAGATTACGAGCTTGTCATTGATTACCACCCGGGAAAGGCTAATATGGTTGCGGACGCCTTAAGCCGGAAATCATTGTTTGCTTTACGAGCGATGAATGTGCACTTGTCTGTTCTACCCGACAATGTGTTAATAGCTGAATTAAAAGCCAAACCATTATTGATTCATCAAATTCGTGAAGTCCAGAAAGTTGATGATGAATTGGTTGCAAAACGGGCTGAGTGTGCTCCGAACAAGGAATCGGAGTTTCAAATTGATGATGATGATTGTTTGAGGTTCAGAAGTCGTTTGTGTATTCCAAGGAGTTCAGAACTCATTTCGATGATTCTGAACGAATCCCATTGTAGCCGAATGCCAAGTCACCCGGGGAGTACGAAAATGTACAACGATTTGAAACGTTGGTTTTGGTGGCATGGTATGAAACGAGACATCTCCGACTTTGTTTCGAGATGTTTAATATGTCAACAAGTGAAAGCGGAACATCAAGTGCCTTCAGGATTACTTCAGCTGATCATGATACCCGAGTGGAAATGGGATCGAGTCACAATGAACTTTGTGTCCGGACTGCCATTGTCAACAAGTAAGAAGGATGCGATTTGGGTTGTTGTTGATAGACTGACTAAGTCGGCTCGCTTTATCCCCGTGTGTATGGATTTTCATTGGATAGACTAGTTGAATTGTACGTTTCTCAGATTGTGAGATTACACGGGGTACCTATTTCTATCATGTCGGATAGAGATCCGAGAGTCACCTCGCGATTTTGGAGGAAATTGCAAGAAGCTTTGGGTACCAAGCTGCATTTTAGCACTGCTTTTCATCCCCAAACCGATGGTCAATCTGAGCGGATAATTCAGATACTTGAGGATATGTTGAGATGTTGCATCCTCGAGTTCAGTGGTTCATGGGAACGGTATTTACCTTTGATTGAATTCGCTTACAATAATAGTTTTCAATCAAGTATTAAGATGGCACCTTACGAGGCTTTGTACGGTCGTAAATGCCGTACACCGTTGTTTTGGACCGAGCTCGGTGAAAGTAAAATTTTCGGAGTTGATTTGATTAAGGATGCTGAACAGAAAGTAAAGGTAATCCGTGAAAGTCTGAAAGCAGCCACAGATCGTCAAAAATCGTATGCGGATTTGAAACGAAAGGACATTGAATATCAGGTGGGAGATAAAGTGTTCCTTAAAGTTTCGCCTTGGAAAAAGGTACTCAGGTTTGGCCATAAGGGCAAGTTGAGCCCGAGATTCATTGGGCCGTACGAAATCTCCGAACGAGTTGGTCCGGTTGCGTATAGATTGATTTTGCCCCCTGAGCTTGAAAAGATTCACGACGTCTTTCATGTTTCGATGCTTCGACGCTATCGATCTGATCCATCGCACATAATTAGCCCATCAGAGGTTGAAATTCAAGCCGATATGAGTTATGAAGAAGAGCCGATGCATATCCTAGCTCGTGAAGTGAAGGAGTTGCGAAACAAAAGGGTTCCGTTAGTGAAGGTGTTATGGCTCAAACACGGGATCGAGGAAGCTACTTGGGAAACTGAGAGCTCGATGAAAGAACGATACCCAAACCTATTTACCGGTAAGATTTTCGGGGACGAAAATTTCTTAAGTGGGGGAGAGTTGTGACAGCCCAAAATTGACCCTAGTCGAGAAGTGGTTTCGGGACCACAAAACCGAGTCATAAAAATAATTGATTTCCATATTCTATGCTTATTATGTGTGTACATGAGTATGTGGAAGTTTCATTCTCCAATTTTGCCAATTGCATGAGAAATTATTAAATAGGGATTGATATGAGACATGGTGAAAATATGATAGGCTAATTTAAAATGGTCTATTAATGCATGTTGTGAAAATGATGGGTTTGCATGTCAAATTACCCAAAATTTGAGCTAGTGGTTGGCCATGCTATGGGTGGAAACATGTTGGGAACATGTTGGCCTAGTGAGGTATGTAGGAAAAAAATAAAATAAGGGGCATGGGCATAAAATAATGAAAAGGAGTATGATGAATACAAAAAAAAAATGTGTGTAGTTGTTTCCCCCCCCCCATTGCCGTGAGCTAAAGAAAAGAAAGGAGAAAATTTTTGTTCATCCTTTCTCATCTTCATTTAGCCGAAACTAGAAAGAAAAAAACAAAGAAAAAAAATGCTCATCCTTTGGTTCATCCTTGGCCAAAAATTTTAAGAAGGAAGGAAGAAGAAAGGTTGAAGAGGTTCGGCCATGCATGTAGCTAGGCTAAGGTATGTTTGATGATGTTCCATGAGATGCATGCATGTTTTAGTTGTTAGCTTGAGTTCTACCTAGCCCATGGTCTAAATCTTGCTATGTGATGGAAATGACACTCGGCCATGGATGCATCATTCTTGGTTGATGTTTGATGTTGTGGTGATGAGGCATGAGGATGAGTTAAGATTCGGCCTAGGTGGAGTTTGTGTTAATGCCATTGCATGCTAAATATGAAGCTTGTTAATGATGCATGTGATGGTGGCTTGATGATTCTTGAACCTCCTTTTTATCATTTTTGAGTGAGCACATATGTGCATTGGTTGCTAAATGGAGAAGAATCGGCTAGCAAGTTGTGTGCTAAGGCCGAATATAACTTATGCATGTTAATGAGCAATGCATGTGTTAAATTGATGGAAAGGGAGAGGATGCTTTACTAGTGTGTATATGTGTGTATTAGCCAAGTTTTGAACTTGAAACAAAAGGGTGTTTAGTCAATACAAGTGACCATACTTGTAGAATGTATTAAGTGTTGAAATCGGCCCCAAAATAGACATGCATATTCGGCCAAGGGGGAAAAATTAGCTAAAATTTTGAGTTTGATTCATGATTCCGTACATATGTGACTTTAATGTCTAATGTATAAATATGGGCTAAGTGCCTTGTGTTCCTCTTTTCGATGCTCAAATGATTAAATCAATTTATTTGTTTAATTAAGCTCAAGAGCAAAGGGGAACTAAATCCGATAAAGGGAAGGAAAAAGTGGTCGAATAGCTATCGGAATCGTTCGACAACACCCGAGGTAAGTTCTTGAGTAAAAGAGCTTAAATTATGATGTGATTAGATCATGTTTTAAGCAAATTAAAATCATGCTCTTTGTGTGGCTATTGAGCCGAATTTGCAAGAATGATAAATGTCTTGTGTTTGAGTATTGCTAACGAAAATGAAATACGAATGGGCCATGATTTATTGTTAAATGTGCATGGTTATTTGAATGATGTCCGGGCTAAGTCCCGAAGGCTTGTGCTAAGTGACAATATCCAGACTAAGATCCGAAGGCATTTGTGCGAGATACTAATTCCGGGCTAAGCCCGAAGGCATTTGTGCGAGATACTAATTCTGGGCTAAGCCCGAAGGCATTTGTGCGAGATACTAATTCCGGGCTAAGCCCGAAGGCATTTGTGCGAGTTACTAAATCCGGGTTAAGTCCCGAAGGCATTTGTGCGAATTACTATAACCGGGCTATGTCCCGAAGGCATTTGAACGAGGAGCTATATCCGGTTAAATTCCGAAGGTACGTGATTTGGGAATGAATGAACTTGCTGTAAAATTCCAGTTAATACTCTCGAAACATCCCAACATTGAGGTATGTTTCGTATGTGCTTGAATTTAGTTGAGCCCTTACAAATAAGTATTCGCTCAGTTGATAAACGAGCTACCGGCCTTTGTCTGAGTTGATCTTTTGTGTATGTACATAAGGGTTGATAATGTGAAGCAAGTACGATATCGTAAATTTGTGCATATGAAATTATCCGTTTAGCTATATGAATGCTATACTTTGTTGTGCTGGAATTCCTTGCTCAAAACTTACTAAGCATAAATTGCTTACTCCGTTTCATTGCTCCTCTGTTTTATAGATTTGGTTCTCCAGCTATCGGACTCGGGATCTTGAAGTCAAAGTCGCCCACACTATCAAAGCCCCCCTTTTGGTACAATTTTGGTTGAACTTCGAAATGGCATGTATAGGACTACCCGTTTGTTGTGGGTCGTGGACCCTTTGGACTTGTATAAATTTTGGATAGCCATGCGAAAATGGCTTATAAGTGTTTGAGTATAATGTTATAATCATTTGGTGTGGATATGCTTGACAAGGATTGGCCACGGGGATGGTTAATCACTTTCATAAAGTGTGCTATTTATGCAAAAAGGGCTAGTTGAATCATGGAAACCATGAAATAGGTAAAAGTCTACCTTAAAGGCAGATGCCGACAGCAGCAGTGATGTAGATTTGGAAAATCACTAAAAATAGTAGGAATGGAATTAAATAGTGAATAAATTATGTAAACAAACCTTGATGAATCTACTTTCATAGGAAAGTAACGAAACAATCATACGGACAGTATGTTAAGAGATATTCAGGTTCTCGTGAGGCAGGGCCAGAACGGTTTCTGGATTCCCTGTTCCGACTTTGGAAATTCATTATAAATTAACCAGAGATAATTAGGAGTCATACCATATATGTATAGATTCCTCTCTGAGTCTAGTTTCTAAAGAAACAAACGGCATCAGTATTGGAGCCCTGTACGAGGAGATATCCAAGTCGTAATACGCAAAGGTCAGGGTAGTCGATCCCTGTAACATGGGAGACTTTGACTAATAAACTGTACTAATTGGCCCGACCAAAAATTCTAGAAAAAAATATGTAGATGGGCATATGAGTCTAGTTTCAGGGAAAAATCACGAAACTGATTTTCGAGTTGTTAAACTCAAGATATGATTTTTAAAGCGACTAGTACGCAGATTGGCAGTGTCTGGGAAATATTTTTTTATAAGGGGTTTAAAGTCTGTTAACACCTCGTGTTCGACTCCGGTGTCGGTCTCGGGTTCGGGGTGTTACAATTGGACACCTCTAGCATGTAGAACTCAACTTTTTCACTTTTTACGATTTAGTCTTTTTGACTAAATTTAGTGCCCAAACGTCAAAATTTTCAAAGAAATTTTCACAAAATAATTTTGTGAAACCGTAGACCCTAAAGATATAATAAAAATAAATTTTTCTTATGTCGGATTTGTGGTCTCGAAACCCCTGTTCCTACTGAGTCCAAAATTAGGCTATTAAAATTGATATTCATGGCCCGAAGCCAGATCGGTATAACTAGCACTTGAAGTGCTAATATCATGACCCGAAGCCAATTCAGTGTATCCTCTAATGACATGTCACTAGTATCCTAAACTATTCCTAACGTTCAGCTGGGATTTCAAATGTTGAATCGTCATCAAATCACTATCGATCATGTCCATAGTCTCATATACACAATTTATGCAATATCAAAGCATATGAAATACATCTGTATCAAAACTTATAATATACGAACTTACCTCGAATTCAAAAACGATAAAATAGACCGATTAATCCGAAACTTTGTTTTTCCCTCGATCTAATTCCAAATTTCACTTTTCTTGATCTATATAATATCAAATTCAACTAATTTAATTATCTCTCTATTCAATTTAGTGCAAAACACACTTTAAAGCATATTTACACTTTTGCCCCTAATATTAAACATTTTTCACAATTTAGTCCTTATTTCATAAAATCACACATTAATGAAATTCAATATTAACCCATGCTAGCTGAATTACTATTATACCCCTAGCAGCCCATATTTTTCATTTATTTCACATTTTAACTATAAAGTTTCAACATTTCTCAATTTAACCCTTATTTTTGCATTTTTCTCAAAAATCACTTAAAAAAACTTGTATATCTATCAACAAGCATTCAGAATCTATCAAGAAACTTCAAAACACATGCTCATTCATCAAAGGAAACATCTAAAATCTTTAATAATTTTGCAAAATAGTCCCCGGGCTAGCTAGACCTAGTTGCAACGATCTCAAAAATATAGAAATTATTAAAAACGGGACAAAAACCGTACTTTAATTAGCCATACAAGATTGGCTGAATGAAGAACACAACAATGGTGTTTTCTTGCACTAATATTCGGTTATGGAAGATGATATGAAGACTAATTTTTGTTTTGTTTTATTTATTTTAAGTTAATTACTAATTTACACATATAACCTTGATTAATAACCTTTAAAACACTTAATAATATATCCATATATGTCCACTCACAATTAAAATGGTCTAATTATGACTTAAGGACCTTAAGTTTAAGGTTATATAGCTATTAGACACCTTTAGCTATTAGAACTTAAGTTTTATGCTTTACGCGATTTAGTCCTTTTATCAAATTGACCAATCAAATAATAAAATTTCTTAACGAAATTTTCAAACCAACATAAGATCATACTGTAGAAATTAAAATAATAATAAAATAAATATTTTGACTTAAAATTTTTGGTCCCAAAACCACTCTTCTGATTTGACCAAAAATGGACTATTACATGGGAAGGGTTCCAACATGAGTTGAAGGGGCATTTTATCTAGAAATTGTCAAGGACGAAGCTCGGGAAAAGTTTCAATGGCTTACACAACAAGGCATAGCGGGGGAGTATGTTTGAGAGTTCAAGGAACTCACGCTCTAAATTTTAGACGTGACCGAGATAAAGATATTGCTTGCTTTTAAGAATAGGTTAGAACTGTGGGTCAGATAGAAATTGGAATGATGTGTCCAAGAGTTGTCAAAAGCCATGATGGTAGCAGAGTCCATGGTCAAGCTTGGTCTAAGGAAAGAAAATTTTGAGCTTTCCAAGTTCGAGGAAAGGGGAGAATGTGAAGGGAATCATGAGGAAGACAATGGCAATGGCAACGAAAACGATGGTGGTAATTGGAAACCATGAGTTGGGAAGAAGAAACCTAACAAAAAGAAGGGTAAGATCAAATGCTTTCTTATGACAGTCTATATATATTGATGAAGTGTCCAAATAAATTCACGCTTTTTAATAAGAAAAAGCCAAAAAGTAAAGCCGTGAGACTTGGTTCGAGTGCAAAGGGTGTCAAAGCCTAGGAGATTGAAAGCGAGAAGAAGCTAGTGGAGTGCTTCTTCTATCATGGTCCGCATAGGTTGTAGAATGTTCGAAGAAGTCTACCATCGCATAGGACAATGTGTTAGATAAGGAGCCCAAGAAGCTTGGTTTGAGCAAGGGAAAAGTCGAAGCCAATAGGGCAAAGAAAAGCAAGAAGAAGCAAGTAAAATACTTCTTGTGTCGTGGTTTGCATGAGTTGTGAAATTGTCCAAAGAAAATTGTAGTCAAAGAAAAGACAACATCGGAGCTTGTTGAGTCATCGAAGGGGCTTCCACCCAAGAAAGAGGTGAGTTTGTCATCAAAATTAGAGGGAGAAGTAGCGATGTAAACTTAGAGGAAGAGGTGAGTTTGTCAATGAGGCTCACTTTTGTTGACACATCGAATGAGCTATCACCTTTGGCTAAGGTTGGTTGTGCATCGGACTTTGAGGGAGAAGTAGCGATGCAAACGCAATCAGGACAATTAATTGCTACGAGTAAGATACATGTCGAACACTTGGGTAGTGTTTTAAATTTTGACTTGTTGGATTGACAAGATTGTAAGGCTCTTTCAAAGTTCTTAAGTAAAGAGGCCAAAGGACTAGGGACAATTCAAAGCCAAGTTGTGAGAATCAAGAGGATTCCAATCGTAACAAGTTAAAATTAGGGTAAATAGAGCAGAGACTTCTTGCCAACAAGATGTACCAATGAGTACAACAGTTTAAGTTAAGAGGCGACGAAAGCCGAGACGAAGGTTTCGAAGTAAGGGACGACCCGATAACAGGACTAGTCAGGAAAGTGCCAAAGCTACAAGAGAGTTCTGAGTCGAATCAAGTCAGTACCATTCTTAAAGCCTAGTAAGAGCATTGCGAGAATGTGTAGGGGAGAATATCTCGAGCCAAAGTACAAAGCATAAGGTCCTAAAAATAGGTCTAGTAGTTTTGGGTAAGTTTACCGGGTTTCGAGTGAAAAATTAGAAGTTAACGAGGTTATTAGTTATTTTTTCTTAGTTTAGTTAGCTTAATTTCATTTAAAAAAGGGAAATAATATTCTTGAAAATACAAATATTTTTAGAAAAATTAATTTTATAGTTTTAAATAATTTTGGGGTAAAATAAATATTTTGGGTCAAATTAGAATCAAAAAATAAATTAATATGGGGTTTAATTGAGAAAATTTAAAATATTAATTACATAGGACCATTTTACAAAACAAGGGAAATGTTTGAGTGGTTTTATGGCAACTTACCCATATTTTTAGAATTTTGGAAGGAATGGATTACTTCGAAAAACAAGGGAATTGTGGGAGTGGCCTGATGGCAATTTCCCCAATTTTTGAAAATCAGGTGGGGTTGTTTAGCTCAAAAACACCGCAACCCCCGCACTTTACACACAATTTTCACTCAATTTTTAAGCATTGTCTCTCGTTTTTCTTTTTCATATTCGAAGTCCACGTATCAAAGATTAGATCTCATGTTTTATTTTCTCCAAATTCTCTCAAAATTCTTTAGAAAAGATTTTCAAAGTTGGGAAAAAACTCATCCTAGTTCTTCAAAGATCTTGATCCAATATTCAAAGCCGGGTGATAGTGTAGTAGTTGATTAGGTTTACCGACGTTGTCCTCTGATGGTTCAGGGATAAGTGTTTAATGTAGATCTTTCGGAGTTGCCATTCTAGGGATTTGATGTTATCCTTGGGATAGATAGGTTGACAAAGCAACAGGCGAAGGACAATTATAAGGCAAAGTTGGTGACTCTATGTTGTGCTGATGGCTATGAGATTGTTGTTGTTGGAGAGAGGTCTGAATTGCTCTCTAATGTTGTTTCTGCACTTAAAGTAGAGAAGCTAATCTAGAAAGGTTGGAAAGCTTATCTAGCCTATGTCTTAAATGCTGATAGTAGGGAGTTAAGGTCGGATGAAATTCATGTAGTTTATGATTTTCCAGATATTTTTCTTGTGGAGTTGTTTAGTAACTATCCTTCAAAGCTTAATACCAATTAAAGGGTTTCCCTCTCGAGCCAACACATTTGGCCAATTCTGAAAGACACAAAATAATAAAGTCTAAGTCCTATACATGCCATATTCAAAAATATAAATCCAAATATACTGAATGCTTCGGTTGATAGTGTGATCGATATCTCTGACTTCTGGAATCTTGAGCTAATTAGGCTGCACTGTAAGGAAATGGAAAGAAAAGGGAGTAAGCATAAAAGCTTAGTAAGTTGCATATAAGTAAGTACACAACAACAACATTTTATCAGTGATCCACATGCTCATGATACCAAGGTAGGCATAGACATAACTTACTCATTACCATCCATACTAGTCACATATTGTTCAATGAGTTCATATCTCATACGTACCAATTAGGTACCTATACCACTCACAACACGGTTATACTTTCCTCATTAGCTTAAGAACATAACATTCACCGTTGAACCATTTGGAATGCTACGGGATATTCATTAAGCCTCAGACGTGGGTAAGGTGTCGATGCCATGTCCCAGACATGGTCTTACACTGGCTCATATCTCAAGTCCATGCCGTGTCCCAGACATGGTCTTACACTGGCTCATATCTGAAGTCAATGCCATGTCCCTTACATGGTCTTACACTGACTGTCATCTCGTAACCGATGCATGTCCCAGACATGTCTTACACTCGCTTACGTCTCGAGGCCGATGCATGTCCCAGACATGTCTTACACTAGCTTTCGTCTCAATGCCAAGGCCATGTCCCAGAAATGGTCTTACATTGGCTCTCATAATATGGCCGATGCATGTCCCAGACATGTCTTACACTAGCTCACAAACAAATGACCCAAACATCATGAATATCCGATTTACTTCCTAAGATTACAACGGAATTTCCACTATCTCAATTATCCTTATACATTCTCAATTTCACAACCAGACAATTCATGCTATATTAACTCAATAAAATTCAATATATACATTAACAATGTAGTTGTATTATTTATATACAACTTACCTTGAATTACAAAATGTGGCAACTAGTCAATTTAGTCGATTTGCTTGGCTTTCCTCCAGTCTAGGCTCGAATTCGGTATTTCTTAATCTATAATGACAAAATACACTCATTTAATCACTAAGTAAGTTTAAGCAATTAAAAATTCACTCTTCAGTAAAATGACCATTTTGCCCCTAAACTTTGGCAAAATGACCATTTTACCCCTTTACTTGAAAATTGATTTTTATCAAATTTCTTCGCATCTTAAACTCACATGAACTCTTTTTACTCTTGTGGCAGCCCCAAATTCTCTCTATTTCACACATTTATCACTTATTTTACAACTTGTATAAAATGGTCCCTTTAGGTGTTTTCATGATAACACCTTTTACAAAAGTTGTCTGTTACACAATTAAGACTCATATTATTCCATAAAATTTCAAAAAACACCTAAATGCTCTTATGGAAAAACCCTAGACCTTCAACCATTTTGCAAGATATACCCCTCATTTGAAAGCTCATGTTTCAAGGGTCTCAAAAATACAAAAATCATCAACAAAGGACATGGAAATCACTTACTTGTGAGTGCTTCAAGTTGCTGAAAATTTTAAGCTCTCAAACCCCCTCCAGTGGCCAATTTTGGTGGAAAAAAGAGATGAGTAAGGGATGATATCATCCTTATTTATTTTATTTCTATTTTAGTTAAAATTGGTTACCTAACCCAACAAATTTTGAAAATTTGACCACATATGTCTCGTATGGCCGGCCATGCTATTTCTAGGGGTTTAATTTCCCTTTAAAATCCCCTAATTTTGCTTCTCTAATAAAATAACATCTTTAGCTATCAAAATAGAACTTTTGCACTTTATGCAATTTACTCCTTTTTTGCAATTGGGCTCACAAACGTCAAAATTAGCTCACCAAATTTTTCATGTACTATTATAAACATGCTATGACTCCAAAATAATAATAAAATAATTTTTCCAACTTTAGATTTGTGGTCCCGAGACCAGTATTCCAACTAGCCCCAAAATCGAGCTGTTACATTTTTGGACTAAAATGAGTGAAAATATGTTGAATGAGTTTAATTTAAATATGTTTAGATCAAGAACCAAGGAGATCAGATTTGGATCGGGGGAAAACTAAAGTTGTTGACTAGTCATCACGTTCTATTTTTTATTGCCCGGGGTAAGTTCATAAGTGAATAAATATTGTTAGTATTTATATATATGAGTTTATATGCTGAAATTTGAATTATGTGAATTTATATAAGTGAAAGCCGAATGTATATATGTATGAGAACTAAGTTTATGAGTTTGATTCGAATGAGTTATGATGTCCAGAAGCCACATACGAACCATAGGATTATGCTATGTGTTTTCGTGTACGACCACATTTAGGACGTTGGCATCAATATATGTGTTTTCATGTAAGACCCCGTCAGGGACGTTGGCATCGATATATGTGTTTTTGTGTAAGACCACATCTGGGACGTTGGCATCGATATATGTGTTTTCATGTAAGACCACGTCGGGACGTTGGCATCGATATGTGGTTATGAGTAAGACCATGTCTGGGACATGGGCATCGTATTTGATTCATGTAAGACCCTGTTTGGGACAGTGGCATCGATATGAGATAGCATATAAGACCATGTTTGGGACATTGGCATTATTCGATATATGTGATTATCTGAGAATCCTATTAGATCCTTAATGGTTCAACAGGTAATATCGAGATAAGATCGAATGTGAAATCGAGCTAAAATGTCAAGTATATGCTAAGTTAAATGACTTAAAAGACAAGATAAGTATATATTTGATATGAACAAATGAAAAATGCATTATGAAAGTGAGAATTATATATGTTTATGAACTTATGTGTATTCGGCCAAGTTAATATAATTACATATCGTTCATATAATGGTATATGAGTTTTAAGCATGAAAAATGTGTATTTGATTATAGATTACTTAATTCGGTCTAGTTGATTCAATACTAATGTTCATTTAATGATTTATTTGCTTATGACTTACTAAGCCACAATAGCTTACTATGTGTGTTCTTGTTTACCTCTGTTTTATAGATTTTGGATTCAAGTTACGAGCTCGGGGGTTGTCAGCAAAGTCTATCACACTATCAACTATCTTCGGTAGTTTTATAAGTGAATTTTCGAATCTATGGCATGTATAGGCTTGATTATATTTTTAAAATGTTGGATTTTGGGTTCATGTATAATTTAAGCCATGCGCAAATGGCTTAACTTCTATGCTTGAATTTGGTTATGTTTGATTATGGTTTAAGTTCATTTTAATTATAATGTTATGTGTCATAGATGAAAGGTATTTTTTCATACATTGAAAATAGTTGGTAATTTCAGATGTATATGTATTTGGTTGACTAGTCTATGGTATATGCATTAGTGATAATATATGTGAATTCGGTTGTTGAGCTTTTGTAAGTAACACAAATAGTTTATAATTAGCATCAATTATGGTAAGTTTGAAATATGATATGTATTATCTTGTGAATGGTTTAGTAATTTGGGCTTAGTAATGGAATATAAAGCTGATGATTTAGATATAAATTATATATATATTTGAATGTGTATTAGTCTTTTTGATTAGGTTTGTAATGAAAATGTATGTGCATATTTTATGCTCGGTTGGTTGATAAATTAGGTGTTGATGAATATAAATATTATGTATATTGAGTTGATAATGTATTATATTTGTGGATTAAATATAATAATTTAATTTATAATCCATCTTGTAAGTTTTGCTTGTAATTGATAATGATATGCATGTATATTCAGCTAATGTATGGAAAAATGACCAAATGAATAGTGAAATTTTTATTGATAATACCTGTTGATAATATGAGTGCTATATGATACATATATGTTTGTTATGGTTAAAATTGATGTTTAAATAATGTATAGATTACTCATTAAATGATGAGCATAAATTGGTTGATTTAATAGTAAATTAGTTCATGGTTTAATTAATTTAAGTTATATATAGTAGTGTATATGTGCCAAATATAATATGGTTAAATTGATATGATCATGTATACTTAGTTATGTAATAGTTAATTATGTATAATATCTAGCATGCAAATGTGGTGTACTATGAGTTACATTTTGTGCTTATTTAATGATTCATAGTGGTATTATAAAATGTGTATTATTTACATATGGTATTAAAGATATATTCGGCCATATAGTAATGTTTGACTCTTTAAAGCTATGTATGGATTGGTAATGCCTCGTAACCCTAATCTGGCGACAGATATGGGTTAGGGGTGTTACAACTCCTCTTTCTCCACTTGTTCTTGTTGAATTGAGGCTTCCACAAACACTTGAATGCTACTCCAAATGGTGCTTGAAGGACTCTTTTTCAAGAGGTGAAATCGACAAAGGAATATGGGAAGAAAATAAAGATCAATGGAAGGTAATGAAGAGAGAAAAGTGAGAGAAAAGTGAGGAAATGAATTGGGTTGAAATGCTTTTGAAGTAAGCAGCCAATGGGGTATTTATAGATTGAGAAGACTGTTAAAAATAGCCAAAATCAGCAGCCAAAGACTTCCCCATCGCTGGCCACACATGTGGCATGTCTGAAGAAAGGCATGAATAGTAAAGGGGTTTGAATGTAAATTGAAGGAGTCTTCAAGGGCCATTTTTCAAGCCAAAAAATCAGCCAAACAAGCTAATTAGGTCAGCATGTGGGATGGTTTTGGGTTGCCCAGTGTTTGGTTGGACCGGTTTTCTTGGTTCAACTCAACTGGGCTCCTTTTCATAATTAATTAACAATAATTTATTTAACCCGAATTAAATTGGATTAAAATTAAAATTAATTATATTATGCATTAATACACATAATTTGGACCATCTTAGGCTAAAAAATTAATTCTCCTTAATGCTTCAAAATTGCTTCTCGATTTTGCGCTTCTAGTAGTGTCTGCCGAGCCTTTTTTTGCCATTTGTGCAAATCTGTCGAAAATAATCAAAATTTGATATAAAATTAATTAAAATCCAACATGTTCATAATTTGACTGCAATTTAATTATTTTATAATAATTATATATTTTTCGACAAGAATTTTACTGAAACTACATGAATTTGAGTTAACAAGGGCATGAAAAAGTGTGTATATTTTTGTGTTTCCAGAAATGTAGTTTCTTATGCGTCAAGGTAGTTAAAACCACATGAGTGTAACTATTCAACCCATGATTTAGAGTTGGCTATCGTAATCTTTGCACTTAAGATTTAGCGTAATTGTTTGTGTGTGAGAGCTGTGTGATCTACACCGACCACAATAGTCTTAAGTATCTCTTTACCCAGAAGGAGTTAAACTTGAGACAAAGGCATTGGATTGAGTTGTTGAAGGACTATGATTCTGTGATTGAGTATCATATGGGAAAGACGAATGTTGCTGCTGATGCCTTCAGTCAGAAGTCCTTGATTGACTTGAGGATGATGTTTACAAAGTTGTATGTTTTCGAGGATGGTGGCTTATTAGTTTAGCTTCAGGTGAATCTGACCCTTGCACAACAAATTCAAAAGAGATAGCCGTCTGATGAGAATGTGTTGTGTCGTATCTGTCAGGTTGAGTTGGTTGTTCTTAGAGATTTTGGTCTCAATGCTAATTGCGTCATTTGCTTTAGAGGTCAGATGTGTGTTTTGATGGACGAGGATCTGAGACATGTGATTCTTATCAAGACTCATAGTAGTCCATATGTTATGCATCCTAGTGGGAATAGGATGTATCAGGATCTTCGGGTTTTATATTGGTGGCTAGGGTTGAGGAAGGACGTAGCTGATTTTGTTGGTACATGTTTAGTTTGCCAGAGGGTTAAAGTTGAGCATTAACTTTTATCTGGGTTACTTCAGTTGATCAAGATTCCGGAGTGGAAATGGGAGCGTAACACAATGGATTTTTTTTTCTAGTTTGTCTTTGACTCCATATCAGACAGATTTAGTTTGGGTGATAATGGATCAATTTACGAAGTGTGCACATTTCTTGCATGTGTGTATGACTGTAACATCCTGAAATAGGGCCTAAAGAAAATAGTGGTTGCGAAACCATGAATTCGAGGTTAAAAAAATTTATTCCAATAAAGTTTTAAGGTCTACTCATTGATTAAATAATTGTGTAAAAAAATTGTGAAGAAATTTTATGTATAAGTGCTTAAATTGATAATAGGACTAAATTGTAAAATTAGCAAAATGTGTGTTCTAGATAATAAAGAGGATTTAGTTGAAATGGGTTCTTAAAGTGGAGATCCTTATTTAGAATTAGACCATTATATTTAGGTTTGGACAAAAATGGGAAAGAATAGGACAAATTTGAAAGAAATGCCTTTAAGGGCATTTTGGTCATTTAGTAATTAAAAGAATTAAAAAGGGAAAATAAAGCCAAATTGGTCCATCTTCTTCATTGAGGCTGAATATAGCATGAGGGAGGCCATGGTTAGGGTTTCCAAGCTTTCCAAGCTCAATAGTAAGTCTGTTCTAGCCTCTTTTTTAATGTTCTTTACGTTTTTTGAGTCATGATAACTTGATTTAGCTTATTCTAGCAATAATTCATGCTAGGGTTCATATTTGGAAAAATATCCATAGGTTAAATGTGTTTATTTTGATGTTTTATGGTAGAATATGAAGCTTGAAATTATGTTAAACAACTTTTGCTAAGCGATTTTAAGTGAAAACAAGTAAAACGACAAAATTAGTAAAAATACCTAATGTTCATAAGTACATGATAGAGTGAGAATTTGTTGTTTCCATAGAAGGGAAAAATGTTCAGCGTGTCATAAAGCATAAGAAAAATGGATAAATTTTAATTTTTGAGCCTAGGGGCAAAATCATAATTCTGTAAAGGTTTATGGGCAAAATTGTAATTTTTCCAAAGATTGAGTTAGGGAATGTTTTGAATAGTACATTAATTAAATAAGTGAATATGATGTTTTAGATCCCAGAAAGTGAGATTTGGACCTAGAACGAGAGAAAAACAAAAAATCGAGAAAGTTGGTAAAATGGTTGTTTTGGTATCGAGGTAAGTTCATATGTTTAATAAGCATTTAATTATGCAGATTTGAATGATAAATTAATATTTTGGCCATAAATACTTTAGTATTAAGTTTCAGATATAATGATTAATATTCGATAATAATTCGATATTGGAAAGTGAACTTGTATAATTTATATGTAATACCATATTTTGTATTATGGCTTTGTATGAAACAAGAAAGTATTGAGTAGCATAGTTTGATGAGAATAAGTTAAGTTGATGATATGATGAGATTGAGAATGTAAGTATGTAAGTTGAGTAGCATTTTATTATTATGCAATTATTGTTATTAGTACTGTTATTATTGAATTATGCGACTAACCTTGATAATTTGGCAAGTATGTTTCAGCTATGACTTGACAAGGCATTGATATCTCAAAGTCCATGGTTGTACCATGGCAATTAAAGAAGAATTGATAGAAAAGTCCATGTTCATAACATGGAATTTAAGGAGGAATTGACGATTAAGGATACCATGTAAGACCATGCCAAGACTTGGCATTGGTAAGGTAAGGATCCCGTGTAAGACCATGTCAAGACATGGCATCAGCATTTATTAAGGACTCCATGTAAGACCACATCAAGGTGTGGCATTGGAACTAAGACAAGGAAACCATGTAAGACCATGTTTGGAACATGGTATTTGGTAAAACAAGGATACCATGTAAGACCATGTTCGGAACATGGCATTTGGCAAGATAAGGATATCATGTAAGACCATGCCAAGGCATGGCATTGATAAGTTCTATAAGGCAACGAAATCATGTAAGACCATGCCAAGACATGGCATTGATTAGTTACTATAAGGAAAAGGTCCCATGTAAGACCATGCCAAGGCATGGCATTGGTGAGTTCGTAAGGCAAGGATACCACGTAAGACCATGCCAAGACATGGCAATGGTAATTTCAAAAAGGAAAAGGTTCCCAAGTAATCCAAATAGTAAGTCAAAGGAACGACATGGTGAGAACATGAAGAAAGAGTACAGGTATGCATTTAAGGCTTATTTAATATTGAGATTGTAAGTAATTGAGATTATCAAGTATTAAGTAAGTGATGAGTTTTCAGTTATGCTTGTGACACTTTATGACATGATTGGCAATATGCCTATATTATGAAAGAGTACTCATGTGTTAAGTGAGATGTTGCAGGTATGTAAGCAAGCTATGAAGTAAAGTTCCTTTTGTATTCTGAGCCTTTGGTAAGGTTACCGATGAGTAAAATGGGAATGTAAGAACTAAACATTATTTAAGCAAATTATGACAGCATAGTAGTAAGCTAAATTGATTGCTAATGCTTATTATTTTACATGTGAACCTACTAAGCTTTATAAGCTTACTTCTTTCACTTTTCCATGTTTCAGAGTACTTAAAAGCAAGCTCGGGTTAGAGGTCATCAGAGATCACTTCACACTATCGACTATCAAGTTACCAAATGGGTATCGTCGTTTACAAACGTTCTAGTTTATGGCATGTATAGGGACTTAGCCATTTTGTGTGTATGCCCTTATGATATGGCTAAAGAATGGTATGTAAATATTTGACAATAATTAGCTATTGAAATGGCTATGAAGAACATGTTTCGGTGTTATGTATGCCTAAATGGTAGTTAATACAAAGAAATCATGAAAAAGTGAAATTAGCATTAAAACAGTATTGAATAGCAGCAGTGAGGTGCTATTAAAAAAAACAATAATAGTATAAATTGAATTAGGTGATGAATGAGATATATAATTAAAGCTTATTGAGTCTATTTTTATATGAAGAAACAGAATAAGCAAAAGAAGTGTATATTAAGAGATATTTGAATTTTAGTGAGACAAGGTTAGAGCGATTTCTGAATCCCCTATTCTGACTTTATAAATTCACTAAAAATTTTAAAAAAATATTTATGAGTTATAGTTTATATTTCTAGATTCCTTAGTGAATATACTTTCAAGAGAAACAAGCACCATGGTTATTTGAATTTTGTACAGGGAGAAAATTGATTCATAGTTAAGAGAGATCAGAGTAGTCAAATAGTGCAACAAGGGAAACTTTAACTAATAAAATGTACTAATTGGCTAGACCAAAAATTCTGGAAAAATTTTAGTAAGAAGATGTATGAGTCTAGTTTCAGGTAAAATTCACGATATTAAATTTTGAGTTTTTTGACTCGAGTTATGATTTATTTAGTGACTATGACGCAGGTGGGCAGTTTTATAAGGAATAATGAAATAAATTGTTTTGATTTCTCTAAGTATTCGAAAAATTTTTAATGTTCCCGATTTTGTTCCGAACCCTTTCAATTGCATGTTTTAGGGTCTCGAGGGCTCTTTTTAGGGACATATTGAATTAATGTAAATAAATTAATTTTAAAAGCAAATTTTATGCCCCGAATTAGTAAGTTAAGTCAGGTAACGCCTCGTGCTCGACTCTGGCGATGGTCTCAGGTAAGGGGTGTTACATTTATTGGTATCAGAGAAAAGGTTTAATCAGTTCTCAAAATATTCAGTATGAGTAAGAGTCTAGCTATACATGCCATATTGAACTATGATAGTGTGACGACTCCCGCCCTTGATATAAAATGTTTTGTCTGACAGATGCGTACTCCAACTGAGCTAAGTTTGATAGCACAGACAGTATGTTTATGATTAGTTGAGGCTCATAAAATGTAAAAATAATGGTTCATGATGTTTATGTGGTAATGAATAAATTGTGAATAACAATTGTTCGGGAAATATGAAAGATGAGATGAGATAAGATGAAAGGAAAGTTTATATTGAGATAAGTGTTCATGTTAAATTGACATTTGTATGATGCTATATGTATAATTGGAGAAGTTAAGTAAATGCTATGAGTAATTTTACTCGAGATTTATGAATGCATGTATAAGTGCACTAATTTGCATAAGATGATTATGAAGTCATTGTATTATGAACGTGCATGTTAAGTTGCTTGAAGCAAATTGTATAATTGTAATAATATTTTAATATGATAAGTGTTAAGTTATATGCATGAGTATGTAAGAGGTAAGTCAGCGGTGTTACAACCTTACCCCCCTTATCAGCAAGGTAATTCAGAATGAGATTTCATGAAATTCATATTGAATAGGCTAAAGTGGAAAACTAAAGAGTTCAGTGACAGATTTATTGACGATATAATCAGAGTCGAGAATGATTTAGCAAATGAACACAGTTGTAGAAAGGATGCTAGGTTAATAATAAAATCATCCGGATAACTGAAGTGTCACAGTAAAAGAAAGGTCAGGCTCAGCTAATGCACTCATTCAAGTATGATGTCTAAGGTATATGATTGCTAGATTTTCTTCCGAATAAATTCCAACTGTGAATGGGATAATGTGAATTTAGTAATGACAGAATTAGACAGAGGAATAATAATTAAGCCGAATTAATAGTTCAATGTAGAGTTTATAATTGAGAAATTATAGAAAAATCTTTTCCGACTATTATATGTGTACATTTACTTTCAAAGATATATATAAATATATGCAAGATCATAGATGCAATTCCTGCAGTATGAGAATGTTAGTTAAATTTATAGACAGATGAAAGCATTATAGTTTGTTTGAGCTGTGATTGATATTGCTCTATCTATTCTAGTTTTCTACTTCAACGTGCAGATGGAAGGTTGACAGTAAGATGATGTATGCACGCCTGGGGCTCCCTCAAGTGCATATCAAGATTCAACTGAGCTTCCAAAAACACCCATAACTCGAGCTTGTGCTAAGCATTTCCTAGAAGCTGTTTTAGCTTCTAATGCAAAACCTTGGTTTGAAACAAAGGACAATGCTCACAAAATCAGCTCAAAAAAACTATCTAAAGAACTCGTGCATTGTTGGCAAGCTGATCCTAGCTCATTTCTAGCTCCTTGAGCTCCGTCTAGCTCAACTCAGCTCATTTGAGCTCGTTTCAGCTCGTGTGAGCTCAACCGAGCTTACTTTTAGCTTGTTATTTATTTCAATAAATTAAACTAAGTTTTATTTTTATACTAATTAGTTTGCTATAGCTCAATAACAAAAATCCTAGCTCAAATAAGTTTATTAAATGTTTTCATTTAGTTTGAGCTAGCTGAATTAATAAGCTAGTTAATTTTAATTTAATTTATCCTAATTAGTTAAGTTGTTATTTAAGTTGTTAGTTTTTGTTTAATTATGATTAAATGATATAATTAAATGTGTTCATGTCTTTGTAGGTTCAGCCGATTATGGAGGTACATTAAAAGCTAGGTGCATGTACGAACAAGTTCAATGCATTGGGAAATTCATGCATGTTTAAGTTCAATGCTTGGAGGAATTAAGTTCATGTTCATGGACGGCTTGGATACATGTATATGGATTAATTCCATACATTCCCACTTGGATGATACAACGACTCCACGAAGATACATTCACTTTGGACGTCACACATGCATGAATGGAAAGCATTTAATGAATGTTCATGTACGGCCAGATTCGAGTCCCCCTTCTAGTTCCATGCATGGCCGAATGTATGTGGATGAACCATTGGTGTTCCTAAGTGCTTATTCGGCCAAAGGGTAGCTACAAATTAATTTCTAAATTCAATTCATGAATAAAGCCTAAGAGAAGATGCATGGACAGCAAGCTACAACGAATGGGAGACTGCATCTAGTTCTTGATACATGAATTGTTTGCTAGCCAAATGACTTCCCTAGGTGCCTATTCAGCCAAAAGACACTTCTTTAATGCTCCAATCAATCCATGGATGAATTTAGCAAGCTATTGAGCTGCCATTCATTCATATTCATCCAAGTCAATTTTGCTTAACCATGAAGCTGCACATTGAAGTTCCAATCAGCCGAATGTAGACTTAACCCTTTAATGATTTATTCTAGAATATTCTAGTGCATTCTTAGCTAAATTACTTAGCCTTTAAGCTAGATAACTTGACCATTCGACTATCACTTGTTAGATTATAAATACTTTGTTTATTTCTTTGTAAAAGGACTTTTTCCAAATTATTGAATGAACATTGTTCTTGTGAGGTTGCTTCCTCTCATATCTCTTACAAGTTTTGGAAGACTTATCTAGTTTGTGCTAGTGGCGTCAATCGATCTTGTTTGAACTTATCACCATTCTTGGTGTGGCGTTCACCTATCCTTCTATCCATCTTTCCACCTTAACAATATAGGAATCAGGGTGACACTTTTTAGTGTTCCTTCATTCTTGATGTTAAGTTCGTTAATCCATCCCCACATTCCCAAATTCTTTCTTTCATTAACAAAACTGAACCACCTTTCCAACAACCATCTTTTCTACCTTTAGCCGAACCTATCACTATTCTTACACTTGTTTGAAACCTTCCGCTTGTTCAATCCTACCCTGTAACACCCCGATTTTTGGGCCTGGAAGTATTAGGCCTTGAGTTTGGGTTTGGGTGGAAAACGGCCCGAATAATTTGGATGTTATTATTATTATTTCGTAGGTTTAGTATAGTAATTAAATAAATTACGAAGAGTTTATGGTGTGGGAAAAAGGGCCCAAGAGTAAATTTAATTCGAGGCAATTCCTGAATTTTAATTTTGGGAGAGAGGGTTCTAGCAGTATGGGCTTTTAAAGTTGAGATGGTAAAATAGGACACAAAAAGATCTGTGGTAAAGTGGCATGTGGCGCTACCTAGGTGTTTGGGGAGTGACGTGTGGATGTTTAGGGGGAGCTAGAGTTCAAGTCACAAGGTAAGCGTATTGTTACTTTTATTTTTTTGTGTGTGTGCATGTGCCAGGCATGTGATAGAGCTTAAGTGGAAATTTGGCTAGGGCTTTAGAAAGGTTGGGCAGTGGGTCTGAATGGCCATTAGGGCAACCTTTATTTTCTTTTTTTTTTCCAAATTAGGGTTAGCCACCTAGAGCCTTCCCTTTCATTCTATTCTCTTCTCAGTATCCCAAAAAGTAGAAAAACGCAAAGTTAGATCTCCTGAGTGCCGAATTTTTCCTTCTCTTCTTCTATTTTCTTTTTCTCCTTATTTTCTTCTCTGGGCAAAACATTCCTACCATTCTACTCACCTTCTCTGTCAATCCCATCCTCCACAAAACCTCCATAGCCGATTGCCATAAAAGCCAAAATCCCGAAAACTCACTTCTTGTGCCGATTTCCCCAAGCCAAAATCCTTCAGTTATTTTTGTTCTTTTTGATCAACTTTCATCTTCTCTAAACCCTTAGTATCTGTCGGCAACATTACTTCAAAGTTATAGCCTCAAATCGTCATCTTCTTTATCACTTAAAAAACCGAAATACCATAGATTTAGGGACTTATAGCCGAAACTTTAGATCTCCTGGATTCGAGTTCTACTATCATTTAGAGGATAGATCTGCATCAGATTTGTGAAGAAATCAAAGAGGAATAAGTGGTAAGTGCTCATCACCTCAGATTTAGTCTTATTTTACAATTTAGAAAAGCCGAAGTCCCTAAAATCTAAGGAGGCTGTCGATTTGGGCATAGGGCTTTAAGGGTCTTTAGCCGATGATTTCTTTTGGTGATTAGAGTCTTCTAGAGGTTTGATCAAAGGCTTGGATCTTTGGAACAACTAGACTTAGATCTAGTCATCAGTTTTCGGCAAAAAGGTAAGATTCTAAAGGCTTTAGGGGCATGGTTCAAATATGGGTTGCTGAATATTGGGATTGGTTGTTGTGGGTTGCAATCTAAGAATTATGGTAATCAATTGTAGGACATCGTAAGGGATCTCAGTAGTAGTCATCGCGAAATAGGTGTGTATCGAACACCCTCTCATAGTCCAATTCGGCAAAAGCTGAAATGCCAAAATCCGGCATTTCGTGGGCTTCTGAGTGTGCGAGTGCTCACAAGACGTTTAGAAATCATTAGAACTGAAATCACAAAGTGGTAAGTTAGTCGCGTATGAAATTTCATGCACTTCAGTAATTGGGCCTCGATAGGCTAAAATTGGGCCCAATGGGCTTACGGGCTGATACGGGTAAATAATAAAGAAGTAATAAAAATATGTATAATATAAAAAATAGGAAATGAGTATGTTCTGTTAGACTGTAGAATCGAAACTGCTTAAACCAGTAAACTGGTCATAAAACTTGAGTTAAATGGGCTTAAATTGCTAATGGACACTGTAGGGCCATTAGGGGTTTTAGGGCCCAACGGTTAAAATTGTGAAATTGAGACAAATAAATTATTGCGATGTCAAATGGTCTTGTAAGGACAGTTACATTCATGAGAACCCTTAAAACCGATAAAATTACTGAAATACCTTTATAGGTGGAAAATTTACAGATTTACCCCTAGGAGCAAAATTACTGATATACCCCTAGGGTTAAGGTTGACCTGAATGCATGTTTGACTGTTACTATTTACTGCATGCCATGTTATTATTATCTGATAAGGTTGACCTGAATGCATGTTTAACTGTTACTATTTACTGCATGCCATGTTATTATTATCTGATGCATGGGACTGGGTTATTGATGGAGGAAGTACTGAAAGTGGCTTGGCCACGTACTGGAGGCTTTGCCTCAACTTACTGATATGTGAGTAGCAATGCTGCAACTATGGAGTGTAGGGCTGGGTGGGTTGAGCTATTCCCCACATAGAGTGTAAGGCTGGTACGGGTGGAGTCTAGTGGTTGGTTATAGGCTGGGTTGGGCTTGCATACACGAATATGTCTATTCTGTTCTGGAATGGGCCTATGGGCCGTACTGTTATCTAAAAAGGGGCTAAGGCCCAGTTTACTATATTTTGAAAAGGACTTCGGCCTAATACCCACTGTTATCTGAATAGGGCTTAGGCTCAATGGGCTTGAGCTGACTTGGGCTTTGGATGGGTTTTCCATACACACTGAGTTTTCCAAACTCACCCCCTTTCTCTTCCATCCTTGTAGGTGAACCCTAGTTGGTGGACTTGGAGCTGGGCGAGATTCAGAGTGGCCTTGAAGATTAAATTTCTGGTTTTTTTTTTAATTAAGTTTCAATTAGCTTCCTTTTAAATTTCTCATTTGTTTTTCATTATTTCTGTTTTGGCTAAAGTTGTAATAAGGCCGCTCTATTATTTTTATTTTGGGCTTTTAAATTGGTTAGCTCTAGGGCACGTTTTATAAAAGTTACTTATTTTCAAAATATCACGATAACCGAGCAAAGCTTCCGCAACGTAAATGTTTTCAAAGGAAATAAATATTTTAAATAGACTTAAACTTAATTTGTTGTTCGTGGACAAGTAATAAGCTTAAAGTGTGGCAATGGAGGTGTGCATGTCTAGGATTGGATCATGGAAGAGCTAGGTACTTAAGTAGTCTAATTGACTTACCTCCTCTTTTCTTGAATCTTACCTGGTGCGTAGCTTCCATTCACTTTAATTTAAAACGAAAATATTCTTTAAACACTAAGAAAAATTTAGATACAACATGACTTCTCTAATAACACTTCAATGTGACACGCCAGATTCGGTCGTAACGTCTAGGTTGGGTTTGGGGTGTTACATTTAGTGGTATTAGAGCTCGGTTACAACAACTCGACTGTGGATCAGGGTCCGAAAGGTTTATCGAAAAACATTGCTAAACTTTGGCCTAAGAAAGGTATTTTGGAAACGGTTTTGGAAAATTCTTTTCAAAGATATTTTACAAGGTATACATGTTTTAAGGTTCAATCTTAACATGGTTTAAGTTTTTCTGGGTTTCTGAAATTTGATAATCGAAGAAGTGGCATACTAAATCCCCGGCACCAAGTCTGTAAGTATTTTTATTCTGTACTGTATTGAATTATTGTTATACTACTATAGATAGTGCTGTGACCCTACTATGATTCTGTAGTTAGGGTAATACTGAAACTGTAGAAACTAAGACAGTAGGGAAAACTGAAAACTTTAGAAGACTGAGACTGTAGCTAGGATATGATACTGCGAAAACAAGAACTTTGAAATACTTTTTATGCATAGGAAATCTGTATAAATACTGAATTTTTTGAATCAAAATCTTGGTAGTTATTGTTATGCATGCTGATAATGTAGAGTGTTGATATGGATTCTGAGGGTAAGCGAAGTCTGCCAACTTCGGCTAGTGGTAACTCGGAGCTTGGGACTGAGGCACTGGCCGAGTTAATAAAGAAAGTGGTAGAAGAAGTATTGGAGACCAAGGTTAAGGAAATTAGGGAAATGCTTCAAGCAGGGTGCTTAGAGTGTAAGAAGAGGAAGGATTCTAGTTCTCAGAGAACTGAGCCTCGTTCTCTGAAACATGTTAAGACACAACCAAACTTTCCAACCTGCAAGAACTGCAACGGGCATCATCCGGGTGAATGCCATAGGAAGTCAGGAGCATGCTTTAGATGTGGGTCCAAGGAGCATCGAGCTCAGGATTGCCAAGCTTATTTTATTTAAGTGTGTGTTACGAGTTGTATGCGTAATTGATAGATGTTTCTTTACTTTGGTAATTAGACGTTCGAGGTCGTACTAAGAATTATTTTTAATTAGAGTGCGCAGCAAAAGCATAGTGGTTTGACTTGAGTAATACGGTTAGTTGATAGTTTGAAAATTTCAAGGATGAAATTTCTTTAAGGGGAGTAGAGTTGTAACGCCCCGATTTTTGGGCCTGGAAGTATTGGGCCTTGAGTCTGGGTTTGGGTGGAAAACGACCCTAATAATTTGGATGTTATTATTATTTCGTATGTTTAGTTTAGTTATTAATTAAATTATGAAAGGTTTATGGTGTGGGAAAAAAGGCCCAAGAGTAAATTTAATTCGAGGCAAATCCTGAATTTTAATTTTGGGAGAGAGGGTTCTGGCGATATGGGCTTTTAAAGTTGAGGTGGTAAAATAGGACACAAAAAGATCTGTGGTAAAGTGGCATGTGGCACCACCTAGTTGTTTGGGGAGTAACGTGTGGATGTTTAGGGGGAGCTAGAGTTCAAATCACAAGGTAAGCAAATTGTTACTTTTATTTTTTATTTTTGGTGCATGTGCCGGGCATGTGATAGAGCTTAAGTGGAAATTTGGCTAGGGCTTTAGGAAGGTTGGGCCATAGGTCTGAATGGCTATTAGGGCAACCTTTATTTTCTTTTTGTTTTTCCAAATTAGGGTTAGCCACCTAGATCCTTCCCTTTCATTCTATTCTCTTCTCAGTATCTCAAAAAGTCGAAAAACGCAAAGTTAGATCTCCTGAGTGCCGAATTCTTCTATTTTCTTTTTCTCCTTATTTTCTTCTCTAGGCAAAACATTCCTACCATTCTACTCACCTCCTCTGTCAATCCCATCCTCCACAAAACCTCCATAGCCGATTGCCATAAAAGCCGAAATCCCGAAAACTCACTTCTTGTGCCGATTTCTCCAAGCCAAAATCCTTGAGTTATTTTTTGTTCTTTTTGATCAACTTTCATCTTCTCTAAACCCTTAGTATCTGTTGGCAACATTACTTCAAAGTTATAGCCTCAAATCGTCATCTTCTTTATCACTTAAAAAACCGAAATACCATAGATTTAGGGACTTATAGCCGAAACTTTAGATCTCCTGGATTCGAGTTCTACTATCATTTAGAGGATAGATCTGCATCAGATCTGTGAAGAAATCAAAGAGGAATAAGTGGTAAGTGCTCATCACCTCAGATTTAGTCTTATTTTACAATTTAGAAAAGCCGAAGTCCCTAAAATCTAAGGAGGCTGTCGATTTGGGCATAGGGCTTTAAGGGTCTTTAGCCGATGATTTCTTTTGGTGATTAGAGTCTTCTAGAGGTTTGATCAAAGGCTTGGATCTTTGGAACAACTAGACTTAGATCTAGTCATCAGTTTTCGGCAAAAAGGTAAGATTCTAAAGGCTTTAGGGGCATGGTTCAAATATGGGTTGCTGAATATTGGGATTGGTTGTTGTGGGTTGCAATCTAACAATTATGGTAATCAATTGTAGGACATCGTAAGGGATCTCAGTAGTAGTCATCGCGAAATAGGTGTGTATCGAACACCCTCTCATAGTCCAATTCGGCAAAAGCTGAAATGCCAAAATCCGGCATTTCGTGGGCTTCTGAGTGTGCGAGTGCTCACAAGACGTTTAGAAATCATTAGAACTGAAATCACAAAGTGGTAAGTTAGTCGTGTATGAAATTTCATGCACTTCAGTAATTGGGCCTCGATAGGCTAAAATTGGGCCCAATGGGCTTACGGGCTGATACGGGTAAATAATAAAGAAGTAATAAAAATATGTATAATATAAAAAATAGGAAATGAGTATGTTCTGTTAGACTGTAGAATCGAAACTGCTTAAACCAGTAAACTGGTCATAAAACTTGAGTTAAATGGGCTTAAATTGCTAATGGACACTGTAGGGCCATTAGGGGTTTTAGGGCCCAACGGCTAAAATTGTGAAATTGAGACAAATAAATTATTGCGATATCAAATGGTCTAGTAAGGACAGTTACATTCATGAGAACTCTTAAAACTGATAAAATTACTGAAATACCTTTATAGGTGGAAAATTTACAGATTTACCCCTAGGAGCAAAATTACTGATATACCCCTAGGGTTAAGGTTGACCTGAATGCATGTTTGACTGTTACTATTTACTGCATGCCATGTTATTATTATCTGATAAGGTTGACCTGAATGCATGTTTAACTGTTACTATTTACTGCATGCCATGTTATTATTATCTGATGCATGGGACTGGGTTATTGATGGAGGAAGTACTGAAAGTGGCTTGGCCACGTACTGGAGGCTTTGCCTCAACTTACTGATATCTGAGTAGCAATGCTGCAACTATGGAGTGTAGGGCTAGGTGGGTTGAGCTATTCCCCACATGGAGTGTAAGGCTGGTACGGGTGGAGTCTAGTGGTTGGTTATAGGCTGGGTTGGGCTTGCATACACGAATATGTCTATTCTGTTCTGGAATGGGCCTATGGGTCGTACTGTTATCTAAAAAGGGGCTAAGGCCCAGTTTACTATATTTTGAAAAGGACTTCGGCCTAATACCCACTGTTATCTGAATAGGGCTTAGGCTCAATGGGCTTGAGCTGACTTGGGCTTTGGATGGGTTTTCCATACACACTGAGTTTTCCAAACTCACCCCCTTTCTCTTCCATCCTTGTAGGTGAACCCTAGTTGGTGGACTTGGAGCTGGGCGAGATTCAGAGTGGCCTCGAAGATTAAATTTCTGGTTTTTTTTAATTAAGTTTCAATTAGCTTCCTTTTAAATTTCTCATTTGTTTTTGATTATTTCTGTTTTGGCTAAAGTTGTAATAAGGCCGCTCTATTATTTTTATTTTGGGCTTTTAAATTGGTTAGCTCTAGGGAACGTTTTATAAAAGTTACTTATTTTTAAAATATCACGATAACCAAACAAAGCTTCCGCAACGTAAATGTTTTCAAAGGAAATAAATATTTTAAATAGACTTAAACTTAATTTGTTGTTCGTGGACAAGTAATAAGCTTAAAGTGTGGCAATGGAGGTGTGCATGTCTAGGATTGGATCATGGAAGAGCTAGGTACTTAAGCAGTCTAATTGACTTACCTCCTCTATTCTTGAATCTTACCTGGTGCGTAGCTTCCATTCACTTTAATTTAAAACGAAAATATTCTTTAAACACTAAGAAAAATTTAGATAAAACATGACTTCTCTAATAACACTTCAATGTGACACGCCAGATTCGGTCGTAACGTCTAGGCTGGGTTTGGGGTGTTACATTTAGTGGTATTAGAGCTCGGTTACAACAACTCGACTGTGGATCAGGGTCCGAAAGGTTATCGAAAAATATTGCTAAACTTTGGCCTAAGAAAGGTATTTTGGAAACGGTTTTGGAAAATTCTTTTCAAAGATATTTTACAAGGTATACATGTTTTAAGGTTCAATCTTAAAATGGTTTAAGTTTTCCTGGGTTTCTGAAATTTGATAATCGAAGAAGTGGCATACTAAATCCCCGGCACCAAGTCTGTAAGTATTTTTATTCTGTACTGTATTGAATTATTGTTATACTACTATAGATAGTGCTGTGACCCTACTATGATTCTGTAGTTAGGGTAATACTGAAACTGTAGAAACTAAGACAGTAGGGAAAACTGAAAACTTTAGAAGACTGAGACTGTAGCTAGGATACGATACTGCGAAAACAAGAACTTTGAAATACTTTTTATGCATAGGAAATCTGTATAAATACTGAATTTTTTGAATCAAAATCTTGGTAGTTATTGTTATGCATGCTGATAATGTAGAGTGTTGATATGGATTCTGAGGGTAAGCGAAGTCTGCCAACTTCGGCTAGCGGTAACTCGGAGCTTGGGACTGAGGCACTGGCCGAGTTAATAAAGAAAGTGGTAGAAGAAGTATTGGAGACCAAGGTTAAGGAAATTAGGGAAATGCTTCAAGCAGGGTGCTTAGAGTGTAAGAAGAGGAAGGATTCTAGTTCTCAGAGAACTGAGCCTCGTTCTCTGAAACATGTTAAGACACAACCAAACTTTCCAACCTGCAAGAACTGCAACGGGCATCATCCGGGTGAATGCCATAGGAAGTCAGGAGCATGCTTTAGATGTGGGTCCAAGGAGCATCGAGCTCAGGATTGCCAAGCTTATTTTATTTAAGTGTGTGTTACGAGTTGTATGCATAATTGATAGATGTTTCTTTACTTTGGTAATTAGACGTTCGAGGTCGTACAAAGAATTATTTTTAATTAGTGTGCGCAGCAAAAGCATAATGGTTTGACTTGAGTAATACGGTTAGTTGATAGTTTGAAAATTTCAAGGATGAAATTTCTTTAAGGGGAGTAGAGTTGTAACGCCCCAATTTTTGGGCCTGGAAGTATTGGGCCTTGAGTCTGGGTTTGGGTGGAAAACGACCCTAATAATTTGGATGTTATTATTATTTCGTATGTTTAGTTTAGTTATTAATTAAATTATGAAAGGTTTATGGTGTGGGAAAAAGGCCCAAGAGTAAATTTAATTCGAGGCAAATCCTGAATTTTAATTTTGGGAGAGAGGGTTCTGGCGATATGGGCTTTTAAAGTTGAGGTGGTAAAATAGGACACAAAAAGATCTGTGGTAAAGTGGCATGTGGCACCACCTAGTTGTTTGGGGAGTAACGTGTGGATGTTTAGGGGGAGCTAGAGTTCAAATCACAAGGTAAGCAAATTGTTACTTTTATTTTTTATTTTTGGTGCATGTGCCGGGCATGTGATAGAGCTTAAGTGGAAATTTGGCTAGGGCTTTAGGAAGGTTGGGCCATAGGTCTGAATGGCTATTAGGGCAACCTTTATTTTCTTTTTGTTTTTCCAAATTAGGGTTAGCCACCTAGAGCCTTCCCTTTCATTCTATTCTCTTCTCAGTATCTCAAAAAGTCGAAAAACGCAAAGTTAGATCTCCTGAGTGCCGAATTCTTCTATTTTCTTTTTCTCCTTATTTTCTTCTCTAGCCAAAACATTCCTACCATTCTACTCACCTCCTCTGTCAATCCCATCCTTCACAAAACCTCCATAGCCGATTGCCATAAAAGCCGAAATCCCGAAAACTCACTTCTTGTGCCGATTTCTCCAAGCCAAAATCCTTCAGTTATTTTTTGTTCTTTTGATCAACTTTCATCTTCTCTAAACCCTTAGTATCTGTCGGCAACATTACTTCAAAGTTATAGCCTCAAATCGTCATCTTCTTTATCACTTAAAAAACCGAAATACCATAGATTTAGGGACTTATAGCCGAAACTTTAGATCTCCTGGATTCGAGTTCTACTATTATTTAGAGGATAGATCTGCATCAAATCTGTGAAGAAATCAAAGAGGAATAAGTGGTAAGTGCTCATCACCTCAGATTTAGTCTTATTTTACAATTTAGAAAAGCCGAAGTCCCTAAAATCTAAGGAGGCTGTCGATTTGGGCATAGGGCTTTAAGGGTCTTTAGCCGATTATTTCTTTTGGTGATTAGAGTCTTCTAGAGGTTTGATCAAAGGCTTGGATCTTTGGAACAACTAGACTTAGATCTAGTCATCAGTTTTCGGCAAAAAGGTAAGATTCTAAAGGCTTTAGGGGCATGGTTCAAATATGGGTTGCTGAATATTGGGATTGGTTGTTGTGGGTTGCAATCTAAGAATTATGGTAATCAATTGTAGGACATCGTAAGGGATCTCAGTAGTAGTCATCGCGAAATAGGTGTGTATCGAACACCCTCTCATAGTCCAATTCGGCAAAAGCCGAAATGCCAAAATCCGGCATTTCGTGGGCTTGTGAGTGTGCGAGTGCTCACAAGACATTTAGAAATCATTAGAACTGAAATCACAAAGTGGTAAGTTAGTCGTGTATGAAATTTCATGCACTTCAGTAATTGGGCCTCGATAGGCTAAAATTGGGCCCAATGGGCTTACGGGCTGATACGGGTAAATAATAAAGAAGTAATAAAAATATGTATACTATAAAAAATAGGAAATGAGTATGTTCTGTTAGACTGTAGAATCGAAACTGCTTAAACCAGTAAACTGGTCATAAAACTTGAGTTAAATGGGCTTAAATTGCTAATGGACACTGTAGGGCCATTAGGGGTTTTAGGGCCCAACGGCTAAAATTGTGAAATTGAGACAAATAAATTATTGCGATATCAAATGGTCTAGTAAGGACAGTTACATTCATGAGAACCCTTAAAACTGATAAAATTACTGAAATACCTTTATAGGGGGAAAATTTACAGATTTACCCCTAGGAGCAAAATTACTGATATACCCCTAGGGTTAAGGTTGACCTGAATGCATGTTTGACTGTTACTATTTACTGCATTCCATGTTATTATTATCTGATAAGGTTGACCTGAATGCATGTTTGACTGTTACTATTTACTGCATGCCATGTTATTATTATCTGATGCATGGGACTGGGTTATTGATGGAGGAAGTACTGAAAGTGGCTTGACCACGTACTGGAGGCTTTGCCTCAACTTACTGATATCTAAGCAGGAATGCTACAACTGTGGAGTGTAGGGCTAGGTGGGTTGAGCTATTCCCCACATGGAGTGTAGGGCTGGTACGGGTGGAGTGTTGCTGTTGGTTATAGGCTGGGTTGGGCTTGTATACACGAATATGTCTGTTCTGTTCTAGAATGGGCCTATGGGCCATACTGTTATCTGAAAAGGGGCTAAGGCCTAGTTTACTATATTTTGAAAAGGGCTTCGGCCCAACACCCACTGTTATCTGAATAGGGCTTAGGCCGAATGGGATTGAGCTGACTTGGGCTTTGGATGGGTTTTCCATACACGCTGAGTTTTCCAAACTCACCTCTTTTCTCTTCCATCCTTGCAGGTGAGCCCTAGTTGGTGGACTTGGAGCTGGGCGGGATTCAGAATGGCCACGAAGATTAAATTTCTGGTTTTGGTTTTTTAAATAAGTTTCAATTAGCTTCCTTTTAAATTTCGCATTTATTTTTGATTATTTCTATTTTGTCTAAAGTTGTAATAAGGCCGCTCTATTATTTTTATTTTGGGTTTTTAAATTGGTTAGCTCTAGGGCGTGTTTTATAAAAGTTGCTTATTTTTAAAATATCACGATAACCGAGCAAAGCTTCTGCAACGTAAATGTTTTCAAAGCCAATAAATATTTTAAATAGACTTAAACTTAATTTGTTGTTCGTGGACAAGTAATAAGCTTAAAGTGTGGCAATGGAGGTGTGCATATCTATGATTGGATCATGGAAGAGCTAGGTACTTAAGCAGTCTAATTGACTCACCTCCTCTTTTCTTGAATCCTACCTGGTGCGCAGCTTCCATTCACTTTAATTTAAAACGAAAATATTCTTTAAACACTATGAAAAATTTAGATAAAACATGACTTCTCTAATAACGCTTCAATGTGACACACCAGATTCAGTCGTAATGTCTAGGTCGGGTTTAGGGTGTTACATATCCATTCACTTCTATTTCCAAAATCAAGGCACGAATGACTCTTTTCGTCTACGATCGGGCAACTACGTGAATTCGACTCAACCACTCGAGCCAAATCACAGCAGATCTGTACGATGTTAGTGATTAGTATTGTCAACTATTGCTTAATGAAAGTAAAGGAAAATTTTATGGCTTCTGTCATAGTTGTTCCCAGTGCTTGTGAGCATTATCCTTTCCTTTTGGAAATTTTCTGAGATTCTATTGAAACCTTAACTGTTCTACATGAGATGTGGTTACCAGGAATTCTGTGTCACTCCATGTTCTGAGATTTTATTATCTCGATTTTATTAATAAATTACTGTTCAAAGTATCATCCATGAGACAGTAGCAGAAAATGCTCTATTGATGAAAACGGTTTCTTCTTATTATGAGTATGTTTATGATGATTACGAGTTCGGGACTGATAATGAAAGTATAGAGGTATAGTTATCAGAGGTATAAAGATTCTGCTTTTGCACTGGTTGTTATTGAAATTTGTGTTTAAATCTCTCAGATGATCAAGATGTTTTATTTGCACCCGGGACATTATTTACTAAAGTAATTGAGAAGTCAATCTTATTATGGCATTATGATTTTTGAGTAGTATGAGTATTGTGGCCTTAGTGTAGTTTAGTTCAGACATGTGTATTGATTTTCATTTTTCACATAATCTTGATATATATATCAGTGAGTTAAAAACCGAATGCTATGGTCTTTCGAGTTATGCAGTAATAATGATTTGTTATTAGCTCTTTGAAGAAATCACGACAGAATGTATGTTTGAGATATCATGACAGCATAAAGAAGAACAGTTTTTGAAAAGTTATTGAGACTGATTCAGTTGAGCAGTTGATTGAGTTATATGTATGTTTGAATTATTCATGGCTTCAGAGGTAAATGTTGTTTTTTCATGTATAAATAGATAAATGACTCGTGTAACACCCCTTACCCATACCTGAGGCCGGGATAAGGTACGAGGCGTTACCGGACAAATATACAAACATTACACTAAAATACGGGCCATAAAATTTCATTCATATTTCAAAACGTTCATTCACTTACACATAGACCTTTATTTGAGTCTACGAAGCCCAAAACATACTTTAGAAAGGGTTCGGGACTAAATCGAGAACTTACAAAAATCTTGGAAATTTCATGCTTTAAGGCTCCACATGCCCGTGTCCCAAAGTCGTGTTCCATACACGGCTGAGACACATGGTCGTGTCTCTGCCTGTGTGAAATATACCTGGGCTATTTTCCAAGCTTTGGTCAACCTTAATCTCTTACACACTTATACAAGATCAAAAGCATATAACATGGTATTCATTTATGATTAAATATTCTCAATTAAACCACAAACATAGCATTTTTATATCATCATACAAGTGTCTCTCATACTCATTTTACCTTGTTTATTATAGTACCACTTATACATTTATACCAAGATTATCATCTTACCAAATATCTTCAGCTTAATCATCAAGCATTCATACTTAAAACTAGATCATATCTTTATAAAATACCACAATTCAGATGCGCAAATAACATGTTTGCCTAAAACATTTTAATTCAACTCCATACCCTACAAGCATTACATTGAGACTAGTCATATATATATACATGTCATGATACATATCATTCTCTTTTTGTTTTCTTATAAACACATATCATTTATTTCATTATATCAATATTTCATATACCATAGTTTCCATGTATTCCACATATATTTATTTTCCTCCTCCTCCTCTCCATTCCACATCCTTAATGTATATAGCATTCTTGTAAGCAAGATTTCACAATTTACTAATAAATGCTCACATCAAACTGTCCACACGAGTCATAGTCACTTACTTATTTATAATTCGAGCTAAAGAACTCAAAATTAAGATCTGTAAATTTTCCCTGAAACTAGACTCACATGTATTTCCACCATAAAATTTCATAATTTTTGGTTTAGCCAATTAGTACAGTTTATTCATTAAAATTTCTCCTGTTTCACATTCTGACAGTTTTGACCTCTCTTCACTAAAAATTAATTATCTCACAGTACAGAGCTCGGATAATATTCTTGTTGATTTATCTTGAAAATAGACTCATTACGAGTTTTAAAAATATAAGTTTAAGCCTCTAATTATTTTTATCCAAATTTTTGTGATTTTCCAAATTCAGAACAGGGGATCACGTAATCATTCTGAACCAGTCTCACAAAAACATAAATATCTCAAAATATAGAACTTCTTTTCTTTCTCTGTTTCTTTTATATGAAAATAGACTCATTAAGGTTTAATTTTATATCTCATTAAGTCTCTGATTCAATTTCTTCTATTTTTGGTGATTTTTCAAAATCACGTCACTACTACTGTCCAAAACAGTTTTATTGCTAATTCACTCTTTCACACTTTCTTTGTATTAACCTCATTTTAACATACATATCACAAATCATTTTCACCACATTTCATACATCACAAGTATAGGCCCATGATCACAAGGTCACCATAAAATCATCCTCATGTATAACTTTCTTGTTTATAACCTTACCACATCCTGGTCACTTAATGAACACATCATTCGCATAACCAAGTTCCTGCACTTATTCATCACAAAACTCACAAAGCAATACATAGAGAGTCTCCCGTTGAACACTTCGGATCAATCCTCGATACTTGGTGATTTCAGCACATAGCTCCACCCATCATATAGTTTGGCTCTCTTGTACACATGGTGAACACTCAGTACCACCCATGTGACCTAGCCAATTTATCTCGTAGCTCTCTTGTCTACATGGTGTACACATAGTATCACCCATGCGACCTAGCTACATCATAATGTCTTGTAGCTCTCTTGTACACATGATGTGAACTCAGCACCATACATGTGACCTAGCTACATACTATCTGTATCATCCAATCTTTCCGAAGGTTCAACCGGGATTTCTCTCTCTTTTCTAACAATTTCACCAATCAAGTAATTATCCACAAACATATTTCCAATATTATTATAAAATATCATAATACAAGTAATATTGATGTATTACTTACATATAAACTTACATCTCATTTAATATCAAGGCAATAACATTAAATTACACATTGCCTTATTAAAAATCATATGAACTTACAATTTCCCATAATATCCATAATCATAGAAATCACATTTATGTATGATAATTCAATGCACTTCATGTACCATAGAAATATTTTAAATCAATTCATAAACTTGGCACCATAATCATTTAATTTAACATAATTCAATTAATTCACAAAATTTAACTTTCAAATTTACAGCATTATTGCTGTATTATTATCATACCAACTTACATACTTTCAACACCTCGGAAATTATAATAAATATATCAATTTTACATTGAAACATGCATAAATTAATGCTTATTATACATATGAACTTACCTCGATACTAAAACGATCATTTTACCAACTTTCCCAATTTTCGATTTTTCTCTCATTCTAGGTTCAAATCTCATTTTTCAGGATCTAAAACATCATATTTTACTTATTTAATTAATGTACTATTCAAAACAGTCCTTAACTCAAACTTTTGAAAAATTAAAAATTTTCCCCTAAACTTTTGCATATTTACACTTTTGCCCCTAGGCTCGGGAATTAAACTTCATCCCTTATTCTTAAGTTTTATGACATGCTGATAACTTTTCCCTTCTATAGCAACATCAAATTCTCGCTCTAACATATACTTATGATTATTAGGTATTTTTACCGATTAAGCCCTTTTACTCGTTTTCACTCAAAACCGAGTAGCACAAGTTGTCTAACATAATTTAAAACCTCATATTCTATCATAAAACAGCAAAATAAACACATTTCACCTATGGGTATTTTTCCAAATATGAACCCTAGCTTAAATTATTGCTAGAATAAGCTTAATCAAATTACCGGGATTCCAAAAACGTAAAGAACTTGAAAAACGAGGTTAGAACGGACTTACTATTGAGCTTGAAATGCTTGAAAACCCTAGCCATGGTTTCCCCCATGCTAATTTCGGCCTCCATGAAAAAGATGAGTCAATTTTGGCTTTATTTCCCTTTTTATTTCTTTTAATTACCAAATGACCAAAATGCCCTTCCTTACTAACTTTCAAAAATTCCATCCATGTCCAATTTTTGTCCATCACTTAGAAATTGGTCAAATTTCTATTTAATACCTCCTAATTAATATTTCAAAGCAATTTCATACTAGAAACTTCTAGAATGCAAGTTTTGCAACTTATTCAATTTAGTCCCTAACTTCAAATTGAGCACTTTATGTGTAACACCCCGAACCCGAGACCGTCACCGGAGTCGAACACGAGGTGTTAACAGACTTTTAAAAGAAAATTTCCAGACACTGCCAATCTGCGTAACAGTCGCTTTAAAAATCATATCTTGAGTTCAGAAACTCGGAATCCAGTTCCGTAAATTTTCCCTGAAACTAGACTCATATTCCCATCTACATATTTTTTCTAGAATTTTTGGTCAGGCCAATTAGTACAGTTTATTAGTCAAAGTCTCCCATGTTACAGGGATCGACTACCCTGACCTTTGCGCATTACGACTTGGATATCTCCTTGTACAGGGCTCCAATACTGATTCCGTTTGTTTCTATAGAAACTAGACTCAGAGAGGAATCTATACATATATGGCTTGACTCCTAATTCTCTCTGGTTAATTTATAATGAATTTCCAAAGTCGGAACAGGAAATCCAGAAACCGTTCTGGCCCTGTCTCACGAGAACTTGAATATCTCTTAACATACTGTCCGTATGATTTTTTCGTTACTTTCCAATGAAAATAGATTCATCAAGGTTAGTTTACATAATTTATTCACTATTTAATTCCATTCCTACTATTTTAGTGATTTTCCAAATCTACATCACTGCTGCTGTCAGCATCTGCCTTTAAGGTAGACTTTACCTATTTCATGGTTTCCATGATTCAACTAGCCCTTTTTGCATAGATAGCACAATTTATGAAAGTGATTAACCATTCCCATGGCCAATCCTTGTCAAGCATATCCACACCAAATGATTATAACATTATACTCAAACACATATAAGCCATTTTCGCATGGCTATCCAAAATTTTACAAGTCCAAAGGGTCCACGACCCACAACAAACGGGTAGTCCTATACATGCCATTTCGAAGTTCAACCAAAATTGTACCAAAAGGGGCTTTGATAGTGTGGGCGACTTTGACTTCAAGATCCCGAGTCCGATAGCTGGAGAACCAAATCTATAAAATAGAGGAGCAATGAAACGGAGTAAGCAATTTATGCGTAGTAAGTTTTGAGCAAGGAATTCCAGCACAACAAAAGTATAGCATTCATATAGTTAAACGGATAATTTCATATGCACAAATTTTCGATATCATACTTGCTTCACATTACCAACCCTTATGTACATACACAAAAGATCAACTTAGCCAAAGGCCGGTAGCTCGTTTATCAACTGAGCGAATACTTATTTGTAAGGGCTCAACTAAATTCAAGCACATACGAAACATACCTCAATGTTGGGATGTTTCTAGAGTATTAACTAAAATTTTTACAGCAAGATCATTCATTCCCAAATCACGTACCTTCGGAATTTAACCGGATATAGCTCCTCGTTCAAATGCCTTCGGGACATAGCCCGGTTATAGTAACTCGCACAAATGCCTTCGGGACTTAACCCGGATTTAGTAACTCGCACAAATGCCTTCAGGACTTAACCCGGATTTAGTAACTTGCACAAATGCCTTCGGATCTTAGTCCGGATATGGTCACTTAGCACCAAGCCTTCGGGACGTAGCCCGGACATCATTCAAATAACCATGCACATTTAACAATAAATCATGGCACATTCGTATTTCGTTTTCGTTAGCAAAACTCAAACACAAGACATTTATCATTCTTGCAATTTCGGCTCAATAGCCACACACAAAGAGCATGATTTTGTTTGCTTAAAACATGATCTAATCAAATCTTAATTTAAGCTCTCTTACTCAAGAACTTACCTCGGGTGTTGTCGAACGATTCCGATAGCTATTCGACCACTTTTTCCTTCCCTTTATCGGATTTATTTCCCCTTTGCTCTTGAGCTTAATTAAACAAATAAATTGATTTAATCATTTGAGCATCGAAAAGAGGAACACAAGGCACTTAGCCCATATTTATACATTAGACATTAAAGTCACATATGTACGGAATCATGAATCAAACTCAACATTTTAGCTAATTTTTCCCCTTGGCCGAATATGCATGTCTATTTTGGGGCCGATTTCAACACTTAATACATTCTACAAGTATGGTCACTTGTATTGACTAAACACCCTTTTGTTTCAAGTTCAAAACTTGGCTAATACACACATATATACACTAGTAAAGCATCCTCTCCCTTTCCATCAATTTAACACATGCATTACTCATTAATATACAAAAATTATATTCGGCCTTAGCACACAACTTGCTAGCCGGTTCTTCTCCATTTAGCAACCAATGCACATATGTGCTCACTCAAAAATGCTAAAAAGAAGATTCAAGAATCATCAATCCACCATCACATGCATCATTACAAAGCTTTACACTTAGCATGCAAATGACATCAACACAAATCCACCTTAGCCGAAACTTAACTCATCTTCATGCCTCATCACCACAACATCAAACATCAACCAAGAATGATGCATCCATGGCCGAGTGTCATTTCCATCACATAGCAAGATTTAGACCATGGGCTAGGTAGAACTCAAGCTAACAACTAAAATATGCATGCATCTCATGGAACATCACCAAACATACCTTAGCCTAGTCACATGCATGGCCGAACCTCTTCAACCTTTCTTCTTCCTTCCTCCTTAAAATTTTTGGCCAAAGATGAACCAAAGGATGAGCACTTTTTTTTTTGTTTTTCTTTCTAGTTTCGGCTAAATGGGGGGAAGAAACAACCACACACTTTTTTTTGTTTTCATCATATTCCCTTTCATTATTTAATTTCCATGCTCATTATTTTATTTTTCCTAACATACCTCACTAACATAACATGTTTGTGACATGTTTCCACTCATGATGCACTAACACAACATGTCTATGACATGTTTTGCCCATCACACTTGGTCTACCATGCTTGTCATGGCCGGCCACTACTAATAGGGGGGAAATTGACATGCAAGTCCCCCCTTTTTCAACATGCACTAATAGGCCCTTATGCTTTGACCTATCACATTTCAAAATTTTCTCACATAAGTCCTATTGACTAAATTCACATGCAATCGACTAAATCGAAGCTTGAAATTTTCACACATTCATAATTACATATTCTAGACAATAAATATCACATTCAAACATTTCGGTGACTCGGTTTAGCGGTCCCGAAACCACTTCCTGACTAGGGTCAATTTTGGGCTGTCACAACTCTCCCCCACTTAAGAAATTTTTGTCCCCGAAAATCTTACCGGTAAATAGGTTTGGGTATCGTTCTTTCATCGAGCTCTCGGTTTCCCAAGTAGCTTTCTCGATCCCGTGTTTGAGCCATAACACCTTAACTAACGGAACCCTTTTGTTTCGCAACTCTTTCACTTCACGAGCTAGGATACGAATCGGTTCTTCTTCATAACTCAAGTCAGATTGAATTTAAACTTCTGAGGGATTAATCACATGTGACGGATCGGATCTATAACGTCGAAGCATCGAAACATGAAAGACATCGTGAATCTTTTCAAGTTCAAGGGGCAAAATCAATCTATACGCAACCGGACCAACTCGTTCGGAGATTTCGTACGGCCCAATGAATCTCGGGCTCAACTTGCCCTTACGGCCAAATCTGAGTACCTTTTTCCAAGGCAAGACTTTAAGAAACACTTTATCTCCCACCTGATATTCAATGTCTTTTCGTTTCAAATCCACATACGATTTTTGACGATCTGTGGCTGCTTTCAGACTTTCACGGATTACCTTTACTTTCTGTTCGGCATCCTTAATCAAATCAACTCCGAAAATTTTACTTTCACCGAGCTCGGTCCAAAACAATGGTGTACGGCATTTACGATCGTACAAAGCCTCGTAAGGTGCCATCTTAATACTTGATTGAAAACTATTGTTGTAAGCGAATTCAATCAAAGGTAAATACCGTTCCCATGAACTACTGAACTCGAGGATGCAACATCTCAACATATCCTCAAGTATCTGAATTATCCGCTCGGATTGACCATCGGTTTGGGGGTGAAAAGCAGTACTAAAATGCAGCTTGGTACCCAAAGCTTCTTGCAATTTCTTCCAAAACCGTGAGGTGAATCTCGGATCTCACTTTCTGTTCGGCATCCTTAATCAAATCAACACGATAGAAATAGGTACCCCGTGTAATCTCACAATTTGAGAAACATACAATTCAGCTAGTTTATCCAATGAAAAATCTGTACGCACGGGGATAAAGTGACCCGACTTAGTCAGTCTATCAACAACAACCCAAATCGCATCCTTCTTACTTGTTGACAATGGCAGTCCGGACACAAAGTCCATTGTGACTCGATCCCATTTCCACTCGGGTATCATGATCGGCTGAAGTAATCCTGAAGGCACTTGATGTTCCGCTTTCACTTGTTGACATATTAAACATCTCGAAACAAAGTCGGAGATGTCTCGTTTCATACCATGCCACCAAAACCAACGTTTCAAATCGTTGTACATTTTCATACTCCCCGGGTGAATTGACATTCGGCTACAATGGGCTTCGTTCAGAATCATTGAAATGAGTTCCGAATTCCTTGGAACAAACAAACGAATTCTGAACCTCAAACAATCATCATCATCAGTTTGAAACTCCGATTCCTTGTTCGGAGCACACTCAGCCCGTTTTGCAACCAATTCATCATCAACTTTCTGGGCTTCACGAATTTGATGAATCAATAATGGTTTGGCTTTTAATTCAGCTATTAACACATTGTCAGGTAGAACAGACAAGTGCACATTCATCGCTCGTAAAGCAAACAACAATTTTCGGCTTAAGGCGTCCGCAACCACATTAGCCTTTCCCGGGTGGTAATCGATGACAAGCTCGTAATCTTTCAACAACTCAAGCCAACGTCTTTGTCGCAGATTTAAGTCTCTTTGAGTCATCAAATATTTGAGACTTTTGTGATCCGAAAATACATGGCACTTTTCGCCAAACAAATAATGTCGCCATATTTTCAAAGCAAATACGATGGCGGCTAGTTCGAGATCATGGGTTGGATAATTTCTCTCGTGTGGCTTCAATTGTCTCGACGCATAGGCCACAACTCGACCTTCTTGCATCAATACGCAACCCAACCCGAGTAGGGATGTGTCACTATAAATGACAAACTCTTTGCCTGATTCGGGTTGCACTAAAATTGGAGCTTCAGTCAAATAAGTTTTTAGTTGATCAAAACTTTTCTGACATTTCTCCGTCCATTCGAACTTAACATCCTTTTGAAGTAGCTTCGTCATTGGTGTGGCTATCATCGAGAAACCTTTGACAAATCGTCGGTAATAACCGGCGAGCCCCAAAAAGCTCCGAACCTCAGTAATATTTCTCGGAGGTTTCCAGTTAAGTATGGCTGAAATTTTGTTCGAGTCAACTCGAATACCCGATGCGGATACTACATGACCCAAGAAGCTAACCTCTCTTAACCAGAACTCACACTTACTGAACTTAGCATATAACTGCTTATCCCGCAAAATTTGCAACACTAGCCTCAGATGCTCAGCATGTTCGGTCTATCTCTTGAATAGACCAAGATGTCATCAATGAACACAACTACGAACCGATCCAAATATGGTCTGAAGATCCGATTCATCAAATCCATAAATACCGCAGGGGCATTAGTGAGCCCAAACGGCATCACTAAGAACTCGTAGTGACCATATCTCGTCCTGAAGGCAGTTTTGGGTATGTCCGATTCTCGAATTCGCAACTGATAATAGCCCGATCTCAAATCTATTTTGAGAACATTGAGGCTCCCTTCAGTTGGTCGAACAAATCATCGATACGCGGTAACGGATATTTGTTCTTTATCGTCACTTTATTCAGTTGACGATAGTCAATGCACAACCTCATTGTTCCGTCCTTCTTTTTCACGAACAATACTGGTGCACCCCCAAGGTGAGAAACTTGGTCGGGCAAAACCTCTATCCGTCAATTCTTGCAACTGAGCTTTCAACTCTTTTAACTCGGTTGGTGCCATACGATACGGAGCTATCGAAATCGGCGTAGTCCCAGGTACAAGCTCAATACCAAACTCTACCTCCCGAACAGGTGGTAAACCCGGTAATTCTTCAGGAAAAACATCCGGGTATTCACAAACCACCGGCACAGATTCAGGTTTCTTTTCTAATTCTTTGTCATCAAGTACATACGCAAGGTATGCTTCGCACCCTTTTCTTACATATTTCTGGGCCAACATTGCTGATATTACCGCTGGCATCCCCTCCAAGTCCATAGACTCAACTCGGATTACTTCGTTATTTGCGCACCTCAAATCAATAGTCTTGCTTTTGCAATTCACAACCGCGTCATGCGCGGTCAACCAATCCAAACCAAGAATAACATCAAATTCATCAAACGGCAAAAGCATCAAGTCCGCCAGAAAATAGGAACCTCGAATTTCTAGGGGACATTTCTTACATACTTTGTCGACAAGCACGTAACGACCCAAGGGATTTGACACCCGAATTACGAACTCAGTAGACTCAATAGGTAAAGTCTTACTGGATGCTAAGGTTTCACATATGTAAGAATGAGTAGAACCGGGGTCAATCAAAGCAATTACATTAGTATCAAAGAGAGTAAAAGTACCGGTAATAACATCAGGCGAAGAAGCATCCTCGCGGGCACGTATAGCATAAGCTCTAGCAGGTGCACGAGCCTCGGATCTGGTCGTAGCATCTCTAGATCCTCTCTGACCACCACCAGCATTGCCCGTATTTCCAGATGGTCTACCTCGAGCAGTGGTAGCACCCGGTTTCCCACTCTGATTTACATTCTGTTCAGACAACCTCGGGCAATCTTTAATGAAGTGGTCAATTGATCCGCACTTGTAACAGGAGCGGTCAGGGAATCTACAACTCCCCGAATGCCATTTACCGCAATATCGACATTTCGTTCTGTCTCGACGTTCATTCCCAACACTGGCGACCGAAGTGCCTCGTGTACCCACAGGGGGTCGATCACGATCTCGTCTAAAAAGGCCCGAAGTGCCTCTCGACCAGCCCACATCATCTCGAAATTTCTTCGATGCCTGTTGAAGAGACTTTCCCGAAGATCTTTTACGAACTCTCCAGTTCCCACATCAACTTTTTGTTTTTCTTTTCTAAGCTCTTCGGCTTTACAAGCTCGCTCGACCAGTACTACGAACTCTCGTATTTCAAGAACGCCAACGAACATTTTTATATCTTCATTCAGCCCATCCTCGAAGCGTTTACACATGATAGCCTCGGACGAAACACATTCCCGAGCGTATCTACTAAGTCTAACAAATTTTCGCTCGTAATCAGTAACTGACATGGAACCTTGCTTAAGCTCAAGAAATTCCTTCCGTTTTTGATCAACAAATCTCTGACTGATATACTTTTTCCGAAACTCAGTTTGGAAAAACTCCCAAGTTACTTGCTCTCGGGGCACAACAGAAGTCAGAGTACTCCACCAATAGTAGGCAGAATCGCGTAGCAAGGAGATAGTACACTTTAGGCATTCATCGGGTGTACAAGATAGCTCATCGAGTACCCGGATAGTGTTGTCCAACCAAAATTCAGCTTGCTCGGCGTCGTCGCTATCCGTAGCCTTAAATTCAGTAGCCCCATGTTTTCGAATTCTGTCAACTGGGGGCTTATTTGACCTTATTTGGTCAGTTACCGGAGGTATTGTAGGTGCGGGGGTGGTATTAGTTGGGAATGGAGGTTGTGGGACAGCCGTATTAGTTCGAATGTATTGGTTGAACCAATCATTCATCACGCTATAGAAAGCTTGTCTAGCTTCATCATTCGGGTTACTAGCATTAGGTTGAGAGTCCGCCGGCGCTGTTCCTTGTGCGGGAGCAGGCGCTACACTCTCAAGATCATCAGCTACCTCTCGGTCGGGATCGGGATCCATTACTATAAATAAACACATTTACAATTGTTAGAAATCACCACACTATCAAGTAATCACATAAAATGGCATGTATAGCTAGACCCAACGCATTACGGTAGTCCTAGAATCGACTAAACCGTAGCTCTGATACCAATCAAATGTAACACCCCGAACCCGAGACCGTCACCGGAGTCGAACACGAGGTGTTAACAGACTTTTAAAAGAAAATTTCCAGACACTGCCAATCTCCGTAACAGTCGCTTTAAAATCATATCTTGAGTTCAGAAACTCGGAATCCAGTTCCGTAAATTTTCCCTGAAGCTAGGCTCATATTCCCATCTACATATTTTTTTCTAGAATTTTTGGTCGGGCCAATTAGTACAGTTTATTAGTCAAAGTCTCCCATGTTACAGGGATCGACTGCCCTGACCTTTGCGCATTACGACTTGGATATCTCCTTGTACAAGGCTCCAATACTGATTCCGTTTGTTTCTATAGAAACTAGACTCATAGAGGAATCTATACATATATGGCTTGACTCCTAATTGTCTCTGGTTAATTTTCAATGAATTTCCAAAGTCGGAACAGGAAATCCAGAAACCGTTCTGGCCCTGTCTCACGAGAACCTGAATATCTCTTAACATACTGTCCGTATGATTGTTTCGTTACTTTCCAATGAGCATCGAAAAGAGGAACACAAGGCACTTAGCCCATATTTATACATTAGACATTAAAGTCACATATGTACGGAATCATGAATCAAACTCAACATTTTAGCTAATTTTTCCCCTTGGCCGAATATGCATGTCTATTTTGGGGCCGATTTCAACACTTAATACATTCTACAAGTATGGTCACTTGTATTGACTAAACACCCTTTTGTTTCAAGTTCAAAACTTGGCTAATACACACATATATACACAAGTAAAGCATCCTCTCCCTTTCCATCAATTTAACACATGCATTACTCATTAATATACAAAATTATATTCGGCCTTAGCACACAACTTGCTAGCCGGTTCTTCTCCATTTAGCAACCAATGCACATATGTGCTCACTCAAAAATGCTAAAAAGAAGATTCAAGAATCATCAATCCACCATCACATGCATCATTACAAAGCTTTACACTTAGCATACAAATGACATCAACACAAATCCACCTTAGCCGAAACTTAACTCATCTTCATGCCTCATCACCACAACATCAAACATCAACCAAGAATGATGCATCCATGGCCGAGTGTCATTTCCATCACATAGCAAGATTTAGACCATGGGCTAGGTAGAACTCAAGCTAACAACTAAAATATGCATGCATCTCATGGAACATCACCAAACATACCTTAGCCTAGTCACATGCATGGCCGAACCTCTTCAACCTTTCTTCTTCCTTCCTCCTTAAAATTTTGGCCAAAGATGAACCAAAGGATGAGCACTTTTTTTTTTTGTTTTTCTTTCTAGTTTCGGCTAAATGGGGGAAGAAACAACCACACACTTTTTTTGTTTTCATCATATTCCCTTTCATTATTTAATTTCCATGCTCATTATTTTATTTTTCCTAACATACCTCACTAACATAACATGTTTGTGACATGTTTCCACTCATGATGCACTAACACAACATGTCTATGACATGTTTTGCCCATCACACTTGGTCTACCATGCTTGTCATGGCCGGCCACTACTAATAGGGGGGAAATTGACATGCAAGTCCCCCTTTTTCAACATGCACTAATAGGCCCTTATGCTTTGACCTATCACATTTCAAAATTTTCTCACATAAGTCCTATTGACTAAATTCACATGCAATCGACTAAATCGAAGCTTGAAATTTTCACACATTCATAATTACATATTCTAGACAATAAATATCACATTCAAACATTTCGGTGACTCGGTTTAGCGGTCCCGAAACCACTTCCTGACTAGGGTCAATTTTGGGCTGTCACATTATGCATAGAATTTCTTCACAAAATTTTCACACAATCATGAAATCATATCATAGACCTCAAAATAATCATAAAATAATTATTTATCTCTCAGATTTTGTGGTCTCGAAACCTCTGTTCCAACTAGACCCAATTTTGGGCTATTACAACCCGAGTAAATAGTACATATTCTAGAGGTTATGGTACAGAGTTGTATACGCATATCAGAATGGTTGCATCAGAGGTATATTTTTGCACATCCAAGTTGTCTGATTATTGAAGTTCTCATTGTATGAAGTTTAGTTTGGCTTGAATTCATGCTAATAAAGTATAAACAATTGAAGATATTGACAATTGAAGTATCCATTATGATTCAGCTTGGTTTGAATAAAGAGTTTATGGTTTCTAGAAATGTGTTAATGAGAAATCAAGAGATTTCACAATAGTTATGATGCCTAGCACAGTGATAATTATTTGATTATTTGAGAAGTACAAAGATGGATGATAACTTGATTTAGTTATACTAGTAAGAGTGTGAAATGTTATGTACCAGACTTTGAATCTGATACCTGAACTTTTAGAGAGTTAAAGTTGATTTTCAAGTATCTCAGAAGCTATTATAGTTAGTATTGACGTTTTTTTGAAAATGTGAGGGTAGTTCCAAGAATTGTGCAACAGCATTAGCATTATCACCGGAAGGTTAAATGAGCTATGGTTGATTGCTCGAAGAATTTTGTGTATTACTCTCAGTACGAATGAGTTTTTCTATTGAAGGATTATCTGAGTTATTCATTTTGAGGTTGTCAATTCATTCAGAGTGTAAATTTTAGTTGTTATGGTTGGAAATCTAGGGTTGCACTGTGACTTCAGAAGAAAGCTATAGTAAATTTTGACCATGAGATTGCCAAATGTTACTGCATGTCACCTTTGTACTGATAGTTGAATTGAGGAAGTGAAATTTGCAGAATTAAATTGAGTAGAAAAGATTAGAGGAAAGTGAAAATTAATTACAGAAATCAGAGACAAATTATCAAAAATTGTATACAGAATCGAAAGGTAAGAATATTGACACTCAAAAGAGAAACAATAATTTTTTTTCAAAGTAACTTGTGGCAAAGAATTTCCATTTTGGTAAGAAAAGAAGAGTTAGTTGCGTTTCATCAAAGAGTATGAGGTTAATGATAAAATAAGGTCAGTTACTTATCAGTAGGTATTCCAGTTCAGAGCCTTAGTTTAAGAAGTAAAATGTTGGGTATGCCAAGGCTGAATGAGAATTTGGAAGTGTTTTTGAAAATCAATTTTGAATATTTTTGTAGGTAAGATTTTCGGGGATGAAAATCCCTAAAGGGGGGAGAAATGTAACATCCTGAAATAGGGCCTAAACGGAATAGCAGTTGTGAAACCATGAATTAGAGGTCAAAAAAAATTATTCCGATTAATTTTTAAGGTTTATTCATTGATTAAATAATTGTGTGAAAATCTTTTGAAGAAATTTTATGTACAAGTGCCTAATTTGATAATTAGGACTAAATTGTAAAATTAGCAAAATGTGTGTTCTAGATAATAAAGAGGATTTAATTGAAATGGGTTCTTAAAGTGGAGGTCCTTATTTATTAATTAGACAATGATATTTAAGTTTGGACAAAAATGGGCAAGAATAGGACAAATTTGAAAGAAAAGCCTTTAAGGGCGTTTTGGTCATTTAGTAATTAAAAGAATTAAAAAGGGAAAAAAAAGCCAAAATTGGTCCATCTTCTTCATGGAGGCCGAATATAGCATGGGGGAGGCCATGGTTAGGGTTTCCAAGCTTTCCAACCTCAATAGTAAGTCCGTTCTAGCCTCGTTTTTAATGTTCTTTACGTTTTTGGAGTCCCGGTAACTTGATTTAGCTTATTCTAGTAATAACTCATGATAGGGTTCATATTTGGAAAAATACTAATAGGTTAAATGTGTTTATTTTGATGCTTTATGGTAGAATATGAAGCTTGAAATTATCTTAAATAACTTTTCCTAAGCGATTTTAAGTGAAAAAGAGTAAAACGACACAATCGGTAAAAATACCTAATGTTCATAAGTACATGATAGAGTGGGAATTTGATGTTACCATAGAAGGGAAAAAATTTTAGCGTGTCAGAAAACATAAGAAAAATGGGTAAATTTTAATTTCCGAGACTAGGGGTAAAATCGTAATTCTACAAAGGTTTAGGGGAGAAATTGTAATTTTTCCAAAGTTTGAGTTAAGGAATGTTTTGGATATTACATGAATTAAATAAGTGAAATATGACTTTTCTTATCCCGAAAAGTGAGATTTGGACCTAGAACGGGAGAAAAATCGAAAATCGGGAAAGTTGGTAAAATGGTCGTTTTGGTATCAGGGTAAGTTCATATGTTTAATAAGCATTTAATTATGCATATTTGCATGATAAATTGATATTTTGGCCATAAATACTTTAGTATTGAGTTTCAGATATAATGATTAATGTTCGATAATAATTCGATATTGGAAAGAGAACTTGTATAATTTATATGTAAGACCATATTTTGTATTATGGCTTTGTATGATAACAAGAAAGTATTGACTAGCATAGTTTGATGAGAATAAGTTAAGTTGATGATATGATGAGATTGAGAATGTAAGATGTAAGTTGAGTAGCATTTTATTATTATGCAATTATTGTTATTAGTATTGTTATTATTGAGTTATGCGACTAACCTTGAGAATTTGGTAAGTATGTTTCAGCTATGACTTGACAAGGCATTGATATCTCAAAGTCCATGGTTGTACCATGGTAATTAAAGAAGAATTGACGGAAAATTCCATGATCATAGCATGGCATTTAAGGAGGAATTGACGGTTAAGGATACCATGTAAGACCATGTCAACACATGGCATCGGCATTGATTAAGGTCTCCATGTAAGACCACATCAAGATGTGGCATTGGCACTAAGACAAGGATACCATGTAAGACCATGTTTGGAACATGGCATTTGATAAGACAAGGATACCATGTAAGACCATGTTTGGAACATGGCATTTGGTAAGATAAGGATATCATGTAAGACCATGCCAAGACATGGCATTGATAAGTTCTATATGGAAAAGAAATCATGTAAGACCATGTCAAGACATGGCATTGATGAGTTACTATAAGGAAAAGGTCCCATGTAAGACCATGCCAGGGCATCGCATTGGTGAGTTCATAAGGCAAGGATACCACGTAAGACCATGCCAAGACATGTCAATGGTAAGTTCAAAAAGGAAAAGGTTCCCGAGTAATCCAAAGAGTAAGTCAAAGAAACGACAAGGTGAGAACATGAAGAAAGAGTACAGGTATGCATTTAAGGCTTATTTAATATTGAGATTGTAAGTAATTAAGATTATCAAGTATTAAGTAAGTGATGAGTTTTCAATTATGCTTGTGACACTTTATGACATGATTGACAATATGCCTAAATTATGAAAGAGTACTCATGTGTTAAGTGAGATGTTGTAGGTATGTAAGCAAGCTATTAAGTAAAGTGCCTTTTGTATTCTGAGCCTTTGGTAATGTTACCGGTGAGTAAGATGGGGAAGTAAGAACTAAACATTATTTAAGCAAAATATGACAGCATAGTAGTAAGCTAAATTGATTGTTAATGCTTATTATTTTACATGTGAACTTAATAAGCTTTATAAGCTTACTTCTTTCACTTTCCCATGTTTCAGAGTACTTAAAAGCAAGCTTGGGTTGGAGGTCGTCGGAGATCACTTGACACTATCAACTATCAAGTTACCAAATAGGTATCTTCATTTACAAACATTCTAGTTTATTGCATGCATAGGGACTTAGCCATTTTGTGTGTATGTCCTTATGATATGGCTAAAGAATGGTACGTAAATATTTGACAATGATTAGCTATTGAAATGTCTATGAAGAACATGTTTCGATACTATGTATGCCTAAATGATAGTTAATATAAAGAAATCATGAAAAAGTGAAATTAGCATTAAAACAGTATTGAATAATAGTAGTGACGTGATATTGAAAAAAATCACCAAGAATAGTAGAAATGGAATTAGGTGATGAATGAGATATAGAATTAAAACTTATTGAGTCTATTTTCATATGAAAGAAACATAATAAGCAAAAAAAGTGTATATTAAGAGATATTTGAATTTTAGTGAGACAGGGTTAGAGGAATTTCTGAATCCCCTATTCTGACTTTATAAATTCACTAAAAACTTTTAAAAAATAATTAGGAGTTATAGTTTATATTTCTAGATTCCTTAGTGAATATCTTTCAAGAGAAACAAACGGCATAGTTATTTGAATTCTATATAGGGAGAAAATTGTTTCGTAGAGAGGAGAGGTCAGAGTAGTTGAATAGTGCAATAGGGGAAACTTTAACTAATAAAATGTACTAATTGGCTAGACAAAAAATTCTGGAAAAAAATTAGTAAGAAGATATATAAGTCTAGTTTCATGGAAAACTCACAAAATTAAATTTTGAGTTTTGTGACTCGAGTTATGATTTATTTAGTGACTATGACGCAAGTGGGCTGTTTTATAAGGAATAATGAAATAAATTGTTTTGATTTGTCTAAGTATTCAGAAAATTTTTATTGTTCCCGGTTTGGTCTCGAACAGTTTCAATTGCATGTTTTAGGGCCTCGAGGGCCCTTTTTAGGGACATATTGAATGAATGTAAATAAATTAATTTTAAAATAAAATTTTATGCCCCGAATTAGTAAGGGGTGTTACAATGACTTTCAGTTTTCAATAGTTGGCCAAGCTTTACATCAGGGAGATTTTTAGATTGCATGTTTCTATCATATCAAATAGAGATCTACAATTCACATCATGGTTCTAGAAGATGTTACATGAGGCTTTGGGTTCGAAGCTTCACTGCAGTATAGCATATCATCCATAATCAAATGGTCAGTTTGATAGGGTGATCCAAATTCTCGAGGATATGCTTCAAAGTTGTTCTATTGAGTTGGTTGCAGTTGGGAGTGACATTTGCCGTTTGTTGAGTTCACATACAAAAACAATTATAAGAGGAGTATACATACGACTCCCTTTGAGGCACTTTATGGTAGGAAGTATAAGACTCCATTATGTTGGTTTGACATGGAGAAGAAGATGAATTTGGGTCCAGATTTGGCCCATGTGATTGAGGACATGGTGAAACTTATCTGTGAGTGGTTGAAGGCTACTTTAGACTGGCATAAATCTTACGCTGACTTGAGACATTGAGATATCGAGTATCAGGTTGGTGATAAGGTGTTTCTAAAAGTCTTGCCTTAGAAGAAGGTTTTGAGGTTCGGGCAAAAAGGCAAGCTTAGTTCTAGGTTTATTAGCCCTTACGAGGTGATTGAGTAGATTGGACTTGTTTCTTATCATCTTCTATTACTGCCTGAGCTTGAGCGCATTCATGATGTCTTGCCTTCCCATGTTGTTTGTGTGAAGGAGATTGAGGTTCAATCTGACCTTTCGTATGAGGAGGAACTGGTTGCAATCTGAGACCGTGAGGTCAAGGTGCTGTGTAGTAAGACAGTTCCACTGTTGAAAGTTTTGTGGCGCAACCACAAGACTGAGGAAGCCAGTTGGGAGTCGGAAGATATCCTGAGGCATCAGTATCCATAATTGTTTGATTTAGGTAAATTTTGGGGATGAAATTTCTTTTGAGAGGGGGAGAGTTGTAAGGCCCTAAAAACAAGTTTAGTATTTTCGAGTAAGTTTACCAGGTTTCGATTGAAAAATTAGGAGTTAATCGGGGTTATTAGTAATTTTCTCTTAGTTTAGTTAGCTTAATTTCATTTTAAAAAAATCAGGAAATAATATTCTGAAAAAAAATATTTTTAGAAAAATTAATTTTATAGTTTTAAATGATTTTTGGGTAAAATAAATATTTTGGGTGAAACTAGAATTGAAAAAAAATTAAAATGGGGGTTTAATTGAGAGAATTTAAAATATTAATCACATAGGACCATTTTGCAAAACAAGGGAAACATTTGAGCGGTTTTATGGAAAATTACCCATATTTTCGGAATTTTGGAGGGAATGGATTACTGTGTAAAACAAGGGAATTGTGGAAGTGGCCTAAGGGCAATTTCCCTAATTTTTGAAAATCAGGTGGGGGTTCTTGAGCTCAAATACACTGCAACCCCCTCACTTTACTCACAATTTTCACCCGATTTCTAAGTGTTTTCCTTTGTTTTTCTTTTTGATTTTTGAAGTCTACAAATCAAAGATTAGATCTTATCTTTTATTTTCTCTAAATTCTCGAGAAAATATTTTCAAACTTGGGAAAAAAGTCATCCGGGTTCTTCAAAGATCTTGATCCAATCTTCAATATTTATGATTATAGCTCAAATTGTAACAGTCCGGTTTAGACCCTAGTCGGAATAGTGGTTTTGGGACCACAAATTCGAGTCATAAAATATTTTAATATTATTTTTTGAGCTTCAAATATGTGAATTGACATGTGTGGAAGTTTCGTGTGAAAATTTGATCATTTGTGTGCTTAATTTGCAAAAATGACCTAATCGCGTAAAATGTAAAAGTTGCCTGCTCTTTGTTAAGTATGCTTATTTGTTATGCCTTTGTAAATGAGAGGTCCTTATTTGGTTAATATGCCATTTACATGGTTAATGGAGACTAATGTCCTTAATATATGTGAATTTATAATGGTTTATTAAAGGGTATTTTTGTAATTGTCATATTAATCATATATTAAATAAAACAGGACATGTTAATGGATTATTCATTCATCCTTATTGCCAAACATAACAAGAAAAAGAAAGAAAATAAGCTTCTTAGGATTCGGCCAAGCAAATTGTTGATTAAGGTATGGTTTTTGATCCGTTTTCGATAATTTCTACGTTTTTGTAATCGTTGCTCAGTGTTCTATCAAGCCCATGCCTAAATTTCTAATTTTGTTGATGATTTTGAAATATGCCATTGATGAAATTATAAGCTTTGTGAAGTTAGTTGTTAGTAAATGAAATATATGTTTTGGGTTAACATATTTTGTATTTGAATTTTTGATGAATTTGAGTAATTTGGACTAAATTGTGAAATTTGTAAACTGAGGGACTAAAATGTGAAATAAATGAAATATGTGGACTTGTTTGAGTGCTATGAATATTCGGCTAAGCATAAGTATATGCAAATTTTTTGTATTTGTGATTTTTATGATTAGGGACTAAATTATAAAAATATAAAAATATGAGGGCTAATTTGTAAAATGCCCTAATTGTGTGTTTGTGGATTGATTTGAATGTTTTGGTGAATAAAAGAGTTAAATTTTAATTTATATAGATCAAGAACTAAAGAAAACGAAATTAGATTGGGGAAAGTTGAAAGTCGTCGAGTACCCGATTCCTTCTATCCAAATCCATACGAGGTAAGTTTATATACAAATAAATATGTTTTGAATTGAATTACTATTGATTATATGCTATGTACTATAATGAATGAATATATGAGTTGAGAAAAATGAGACATTCGAGAAAGTATAGACAAAGTTCTAACATCCGGAAAGCCCCGTTCGAACCTTAGGAATAGTTAGGATACATATGTCATGACATAGGATCCGATATGTGTTATCATGTAAGACCACATCTAGGACGTTGGCATCAACTTATGATTTACGTGTAAGACCACGTCTGGGATGTTGGCATCGTATTTGATTTCGTGTAAAACCCTATTTGGGATAGTGGCATCGATATTTGATTACGTGTAAGACCACTTCTGGGATGTTGGCATCGTATTTGATTTCGTGTAAGACCCTGTCTGGGACGTTGGCATTGTACAAGCTTTCCGAGCTATTCGCGTATCCTTATGATTCCAAACGGTTCAATAGGCATTCCAAGAAAATAGATGACTATGTGAATTTGTATCTGACTCAAGTACGTTTGAATTGTATACGATGTTTGAGAATGAAAGGTAACTATGTGTACCTTGGTGAATATATGATATAAGTATGAGTTGCTGGGAGAATGAGTTATGATATGTATATGTGAAGTATATTCAAATGAAATATAAGAGATATACGGCTAAGTGAATGTATTTTGCCTCAAATTATATGAATGAATAGATGTTATTTGTTAAGTTTGTTTGTATATGGCTTACTAAGCTTTGGAAGCTTACTTTGTGTGTGTTTGTATTGTTTTATAGATTTCGTAGCTATTTGGAGCTCGAGAATCATTGAGGATCATCATCACACTATCAAACTCTATTTTGGTACCTTTTGAAAATGTATATATTGTAGTATAGCATGTATAGGCTAGAGGATTTTGGTTATGTTTTGTGATGTGTATATCTAGCCATGTGATATGGCTTGGTTATGGATGATATTATGAATGAATTTGGTATATGCTTATGTACATAAATGGTATGTTTTGATGTGCTTCAATGGCTTAGTGAAATGGTCAATTTGGTAAGGTTCTCGCATGTGAATGGATGAGGTAAACTAGAGTTATGAAACAAATGTTTAGATATGATTTTGTCTTATGTTTTGACATAATTTGATATGACTATTAAGAATGAAGTTGGTTGATAATGTTATGGCATGATTGGTGCAAGTATTGGTTGTGAAATGGTTGAGCATTTGGTATGCAATTGATGTTTAATTATTGCTTGTAGGGAGGACCATTAATGGGTGGCATTTTGTCCTTGTAAATGACCTATTTTTTCCCACTCAGGTAAAGACACAGGCGTGTCTTATGGCCGTTTAAACAAGTCAGTATGTATACCCTGCTTTGACACGGCCTAGACACATGGGCGTGTCTAAAGCCGTGTGAGGCACACGGTCTGTTCACACGGGCGTGTGACCTGTACTACTTTGAAAAATGTTTAAATTTTTGAAAATTTTTGTAAGAGCTCGGTTTAGTCCCAAACCCTTTCTAAAGCATGTTTAAGGTCTCGTTGCGCAATGTAAAGGACTCTATAATGATGTATGATTATGTGTGAATGATGTTTGTGAATTATTTGTGAAATGTTTCTATTTTTCCGGTAACGCCTTTAACCTTAGTCCAGTGACAGATACGGGTTAGGGGTGTTACATTTGGTTTATATCAAAGATACGATTTAGTCGATTCTAGGACTAACATAACGTATGTGAGTCTAGCTATACATGCCATATTTATGAACTGCGATAGTGTGATGAATCCTGATAATGAAAATGTGTTTTTTATATATATAGCAAATGGATCCCGAACAAGCCGTAGCTGATGATGTCGAGAGTAATGCCCCTGCTCCCGCATAAGGGACAGTGCCATCCAACTTTAGACTGGCTATGAGTAGCCATGATGGAGGGGCTAGACAAGCCTACTCTCAAATGATGAATGATTGGTTCACCCAATACATTAGAACTAATCCGGCTGTTCAACAACCCCCAACCCCTGTCAATCCTCTGCAAGTTCCTGTTATGAAACAAGTTAATCTAAATCAGTTGAATAAGCCTCTAGTCGATAAAAGTAGAAACTATGGGGCCGAAGAGTTTCAAGCTATTGCTAGTGATGATGCTAAGAGAGTTGAGTTCTGGTTAGAGAATAAGATAAGAGTATTTGATGAATTGTTTTTGAATCTAGATGAATGCATAAAATGTGTCGTTTCACTTTTGAGAGGTATGACGTATCACCGGTGGAAGACTTTGATATTAGTGGTTCTGAGAGAGCGAGTCACCCAAGATTTCTTTCAAGCTGATTTCCGAAAGAAATACATTAGTCAAAGATTTATCAACCAGAAATGTAAAGAGTTTCTTGAACTTAAGTAAGGCCGTATGTCTGTTACAGAACACAAGCGAGAATTTGTAAGACTGAGTCAGTATGCTCGAGAATGTGTATCTACTGAGGCAATAATGTGCAAAAGATTTGAAGATGGTCTGAATGAAGATATTCGTTTGCTAGTCAGGACTCTAGAGATAAAAGAGTTTGTAGTGCTTGTTGAACGAGCATGTAAAGCTGAAGTGCTCGGGAAAGTGAAAAGAAAACCTGATTCAGAAGCTAGAGAAGGGTGAAAGAGATCATCCAACAAGCCATTTCAATCTCTATCAAAGAAGTTTTGAGATGATTATAGCCGTTCAAAGGCTAATATGGGACATTCTAGTAGAGATGCTAGATCACATTCGAGCTTCAGAGCTCTAGCTACGTCTGTTGCCAGTGTTGGAAATGTCAGATCTGATCAACCCGAGTGTAAACACTGTAGAAAAAGACATCTTGACAATTGTAGATTGTATGATCGAGCTTGTTTCAAATGTGGATCATTAGACCATTTCATCCGTGATTGTCCCGAGTCTGTTGAGCAAGAAATTGTACAAAATTTGAGACCTAGTAACACTTCAGTTCGAGGTAGACCTCTCAGAAATATGGGAAATGTGAGTGGTAGTAAAAGAGGGACTAAAGACACTACTGTTCGATCTGAGGCTCGTGCAACTGCCAGAGCCTATGCCATTCGAGCTCATGAGGAAGCTTCATCTCCAGATGTGATTACGGGTACATTTACTCTTTACGATACTTCTGTGATTGCTTTGATAGATCCTGGATCAACACATTCGTATATATGCATGAATTTAGTATCCAGTAAGACTTTGCCTGTAGAGTCTACTGAATTCATGATTAAAGTACCGAACCCCCTAGGTAAAAGTGTATTAGTTGACAAAGTAAGATTATCCGTTAATATTTCGAGACATTTGTTTTTCGGCCGATCTAATGTTATTACCTTTTGATGAGTTTGATATAATTTTGGGGATGGATTGATTAACTTTGCATGATGCTATAGTGAATTGCAAATGGAAAACTATTGATTTGAGATGCAAAAATAATGAAATAGTTCGAATTGAATCTAGTGATTTGAATGGATTGCCTACTGTGATATCTTCGATGAAAGCTCTGAGTATTGTGAGAAAAGGTTGTGAAGCTTACTTTGCCTATGTGATCGATTTGAAAGTGTCAGAAAAAAAAGTTGAATCAGTGCTTGTTGTATGTGAATTCTCTAATGTGTTTCCTGAAGAACTTCCAGGATTACCTCTAAATCGAGAAGTTGAATTTGGAATTGAGTTAGTACAAGGAACTACTCCAATTTTGATAGCCTCACATAGAATAACTAAATTAAAAGAATTAAAGTCTCAGTTGCAAAAATTGACCGATAGAGAGTTTGCTAGACCAAGTTTCTCACCTTGGGGTGCACCAATTCTGTTTGTGAAAAAGAAAGATGATACGATGAGAATCTGCATTGATTATCGTCAGTTGAACAATGTGACTATCAAGAACAAGTATCCTCTGCCTCGAAGTAATGATTTGTTTGATCAGTTGAAAGCAGCTACCGTGTTTTCAAAGATATATCTGAGATCAGGCTATTATCAGTTGCGAGTAAAAGATTCAGATATTCTGAAAACTACTTTCTGAATGAGGTATAGCCACTATGAGTTCTTAGTTATGCCTTTCGGATTAACGAATACACCTACTATTTTTATGGATTTGATGAATAGATTTTCAGACTGTATTTAGATCAATTTGTTGTCGTATTCTTTGATGACATATTGATTTATTCGCGTGATGAATTTGAGCATGTCGAGCATCTTAAAATAGTATTACAGACTTTGCATGATAAGCAATTATATGCAAAGTTTAGCAAATGTGAATTTTGGTTGCGTGAATTTGATTTTCTGGGCCATATTGTGTCAGTATCAGGTATCTGAGTTGATCTGAGCAAAATTTTAGTTATTTTGGATTGGAAGCCTCCGGAAAATATTTCTAAAGTCTGCAGTTTTCTAGGACTTGCCAGTTATTATAGACGGTTTGTAAAAGGCTTTTCTATGATTGGAACTTCGCTAACGAAACTGCTTCAGAAAGATGTGAAGTTTGAATGGTCCAAAAAGTGTTAGAAAAGCTTTGATCAGTTAAAAGCCCTGTTGACTGAAGCTCCAGTGTTAGTACAACCCAAATCGGGTAAAGAATTTGTGATCTACAGTGATGCTTTATTGAATAGTCTGGAATATGTTTTGATGCAGGAAGGCAAAGTCATTGCTTATGCTTCGAGATAGTTAAAGCTCCATGAAAGAACTATTTGACGCACGACCTTGAGTTAGCTGCGATTGTATTTGCTTTGAAAATTTGGCGCCACTATCTGTTTGGTGAGAAATGTCATGTATATTCTGATTATAAAAGTTTGAAATATCTAATAACTCAGAAAGATTTGAATCTGCGACAAAGAAGATGGTTAGAATTGCTAAAAGAGTATGAGCTTGTGATTGATTATCATTCGGGAAAAGCAAATGTTGTTGTTGATGCTTTGAGTCAAAAACCACTGTTTGCTTTGCGTGCAATGAATGCTCATTTGGTTGTGTTCGATGATGGTCCAGTTTTAGCTGAATTAAAAGCAAGACCGTTATTCATTCAATAAGTTATCGAAGCTCAGAAGGTTGATAATGAGATTTTAGCAAAATGAGCTCAATGTGATTTAGATTCTGATTCAGAATTCAAAGTTGATAAAGATAATTGTTTGAGATTCTGAGATCGAATTTATGTTTTGAGAAATCCAGAGTTGATTCAGATGATTTTGAATGAAGCTCACAATAGTCATTTATCTGTTCATCTGGATAGTATGAAAATGTATAATGATTTGAAACAGTATTATTGGTGGTCTGGAATAAAAAGAGATATTTTTGACTTTGTCTCGAAATGTTTTATCTGTTAGCAAGTTAAAGCTGAACATCAAGTGCCATCTGGTTTGTTACAATCGATTATGATTCTAGAATGGAAATGAGATAGAGTGATAATGAATTTTGTTTTGGGTTTGCCCCTATCTCCAAGAAAGGAAGATGCTATTTGGGTCTTGGTTGACTGATTGACGAAATCAGCCCATTTTATTCCAGTATGATCCGATTATTCACTTGATAAGTTAGCTAAGTTATACATTTCTGATATTGTGAGATTGCATGGTATGCCATTATTTATTGTGTCAGACAGAGCTTGGAGATTCACATCGCGATTTTGGAAGAAATTGCAAGATGCTTTGGGTACAAAATTGCACTTCAGTACTACCTTTCACCCGCAAACGGATGGTTAATCCAAACGGATTATTCAAATTCTTGAAGATATGTTGAGATGTATTCTTGAGTTTGAAGGTACGTGGGAACAATATTTGCCATTAATTGAATTCGCGTACAATAATAGTTTTCAATCGAGTATTAAAATGGCACTGTACGAAGCCTGATATGGTCGCAAATGCCATACACCTTTGTATTGGACTAAACTCATCAAGAATAAGATTCATAGGGTCGATTTGATAAAAGAGACTGAAGAGAAAGTAAAAGTGATCCAAGATAGTTTGAAAGTAGTTTCTAATCGTCAAAAGTCTTATGCAGATTTGAAACAAAAGATATTGAATTTGAGATTGGTGACAAAATGTTTTTGAAAGTATCCCCGTGGAAGAAAGTACTTCGGTTCAGTAGAAAAGACAAATTGAGTCTGAGGTTTATCGGGCCGTATAAGATTATCGAGCGTATCAGACCGGTTGCATATAGATTATTGTTGCCACCTAAGCTAGAAAAGATCCACAATGTATTTCATATATCGATGCTTTAACGATACAAATCCGATCCTTTGCTTGTAATTCTTCCGTCTAAGATTGAAATTCATTTTGATATGATCTACGATGAAGAACCGTTCCGTATCTTAGCTTGTGAGATTAAAGAACTACGAAATAAAAAAATTCGTTAGTACAAGTAATGTGGCATCAACACGGTGTTGAAGAGGCTACGTGGGAGCTTGAAGATATTATGAGACAATAATATTTGAATCTGTTCAACGGTAAGATTTTCGAGGATGAAAATCCCTAAGGGGGAGAATTGTAATAGTCTGGTTTAGACCCTAGTCAGAATAGTGGTTTTGGGACCACAAATTCGAGTCATAAAAATATTTTAATATTATTTTTGAGCTTAAAATATGTGAACTGACATGTGCGAAAGTTTAGTGTGAAAATTTGATCATTTGTGTGCTTAATTTACATAAAGGACCTAATTTCGTAAAATGTAAAAGTTGCCTGCTATCTCTGAAGTACGCTTATTTGTTATGTCTTTGTAAATGAGAGGTCCTTATGTGGTTAATATGCCATTTACATGGTTAATGGACATTAGTGGCCTTAATATATGTGAATTTATAATGGTTTATTAAAGGGTATTTTGGTAATTGGCATATTAATCATATATTAAATAAAACAAAACATGTTAATGGATGATTCATTCATCCTTATTGCCGAACATCACAAGAAAAAGAAAGAAAATAAGCTTCTTAGGGTTCAACCAAGCAAATTGTTAATTAAGGTATGGTTTTTTATCCGTTTTCGATAATTTCTACGTTTTTGTAATCGTTGCTTAGTGTTCTATCAAACCCATGCCTAAATTTCTGACTTTGATGATGATTTTGAAATATGCCATTGATGAAATTATAAGCTTTGTGAAGTTAGTTGTTAGTAAATGAAATATATGTTTTGGGTTAATATATTTTGTATTTGAATTTTTGATGAATTTGAGTAATTTGGACTAAATTGTGAAATTTGTAAATTGAAGGACTAAAATGTGAAATAAATGAAATATGTGGACTTGTATGAGTGCTATGAATATTCGGCTAAGCAAAAATATATGCAAATTTTGTGTATTTTGTGATTTTTGTGATTAGGGACTAAATTGTCAAAATATGAAAATATGAGAGTTAATTTGTAAAATGCCCTAAATATCTGTTTGTGGATTGATTTGAATGATTTAGTGAATAAAAGAGTTAAATTTTAATCTATATAGATCATGAACTAAATAAAACAAAATTAGATCGGGAAAAGTTGAAAGTCGTCGAGTAGCCGATTCCTTCTTTCCAAATCCGTACGAGGAAAGTCTATATGCAAATAAATGTGTTTTGAATTGAATTACTATTGTTTATATGCTATTGTACTATGATGAATGAATATATGAGTTGCTAAAAATAAGACATCCGAGAAAGTATTGACAAAGTACCGAAGTCCAAAAAGCCCCGTACGAACCTTAGGAATAGTTAAGATACATATGTCATGACATAGGATTCGATATGTGTTATAGTGTAAGACCACGTCTGGGACGTTGGCATCGACTTATGATTTATGTGTAAGACCAGTCTAGGACGTTAGCATCGTATTTGATTTCGTGTAAGACCCTGTCTGGGATAGTGGCATCTATATTTGATTACATGTAAGACCACATTTGGGACGTTGGCATTGTACAAGATTTTCGAGCTATCGACATATCCTTATGATTTCGAACGGTTCAACGGACATTCCGAAAAAATAGATGACTATGTGAATTTGTATCCGGCTCAGGTACGTTTGAATTGTATACCATGTTTGAGAATAAAAGGTAATTATATGTTCCTTGGTGAATATGTGATATAAGTATGAGTTGCTAGGAGAATGAGTTATGATATGTATATGTGAAGTATGTTCAAATAAAACATAAGAGATATATGGCTAAGTGAATGTATTTTTCCTTAAATTATATGAATGAATAGATATTATTTGTTAAGTTTATTTGTATATGGCTTACTAAGCTTTTGAAGCTTACTTTGTGTGTGTTTGCATTGTTTTATAGATTTCGTAGCTATTTGGAGCTCAGGAATCGTCGAGGATAATCATTACACAATCGAACTCTATTTTGGTACCTTTTGAAAATGTATATATTGTAGTATGGCATGTATAGGCTAGAGGATTTTGGTTATGTTTTGTGATGTGTATATCTAGCCATGTGATATGGCTTGGTTATGGATGATATTATGAATGAATTTGGTATATGCTTGTGTTCATAAATGGTATGTTTTGATGTGCTTCAATGGCCTAGTGAAATGGTCAATTTGGTAAGGTTTTGGCATGTGAATGGATGAGGTGAATTGGAGTTACGAAACAAATGTTTAGATATGATTTTGTCTTATGTTTTGACATAATTTGGTATGACTATTAAGCATGAAATTGGTTGATAATGTTATGGCCTGATTGGTGCATGTATTGGTTGTGAAATGGTTGAGCATTTGGTATGCAATTGATGTTTAATTGTTGCTTGTAGGGAGGACCCTTAATGGGTGGCATTTTGGCCTTGAAAATCACCTATTTTTTCCCACACAGACAGAGACACAGGCGTGTCTTGTGGCTGTGTGGACAAGTCAGTTTGTATACCCTATTTTGACACGGCCTAGACACACGGGCGTGTCTAAAGCCGTGTGAGGCACACGGCCTGTTCACACGGGTGTGTGACATGTACAACTTTGAAAAATGTTAAAATTTTTGAAAAATTTTGTATGAGCTTGGTTTAGTCCCGACCCCTTTCTAAAGCATGTTTAAGGTCTCATTGACCTATGTAAGGAACTCTGTAATGATGTATGATTATGTGTGAATGATGTTTCTAAATTATTTGTGAAATATTCTGATTTGTCCGGTAATGCCTTTAACCCTAGTTCGGCAACGGGTACGGGTTAGGGGTGTTACAAAAATCTTGCTTATTAAGAGGTTTTGATCAAAAATCAAAAGATTAAACTCATTTGATTGATCAATTTTGACAAATCCATTTTTAATTAAGAACATGAGTTGATTTTTTGGAAAATTATGAAACAGTTTGTTTGATGAAATTGATGCTTAGTTTTTGTGTTGATAGATTAGAAATGATGTTTAGAAATGGTTTTTGGTGCAAAGAAGGTCATTTAGGGGCTGAAATTTGTGTTTTGGCTATATTGTGAGTTTTTGGTAAAGTAGATTGGATAGGCGTTTTAGATTGGTGTAGTTCATGATTTTTTCCATTTTCTTGTTGTCAATGATAGCTTGTAACATGTATTTTATCACTACTTAAGCTCCATAATGAGGATATACCACTGTAAATCAAAATCGAGGTCCAAACACAACTACTTGATACACTTTGGTTTGAAAAGCAAAGTATGAAGGTGGGCGGTTTTTAAAGGCAATTAGTAAACATGCCTATTTACATTCTAAATTGAGGTTTTGAATTGTGTTTCTAATGATTCAATTGTATTTCAAATGGTTTAGATTATTAAAATTGATTTTAATTTTATATAAGCATATTTGTAAATGATTTATGGAAATTGTGAATTGTGTGTTTGGTATGTGTGACAGCCCTAATTTGACCCTAGTCGGGAATGATTTTGGGACCACAAAAATCGAGTCACAAAAATAATTAAGTGTTATATTCTATGCCTATTATAAGTGAAAGTGCATGTGTGAAAGTTTCATGCTTTGATTTTTGTCATTTAAATGTGAAATTGATTAAAAAGGACTTATGTGAAAAATAGTGAAATTGTGGTAGGTTGAAGTGTAGTGGTCAAATATTGCATGGCTTAAAATATGGGGATTTGCATGTCAAATTCCCCATTTTTATGTAAGTGGCCGACCATGATGATGGTTGAATAGCCATATATGCATTATATATTATATTATAATAGTTAATGGTTTAAATTATAAAAAAAAAGGGGAAGCCATACATCCTTGCCTTGTGCTTGCCAAATGTTGAGAAAGAAAGAAGAAATATAATTATTAAATGATATTTGCCCACTATATAGGTAAGTGGACGGTAATGGACCACCATTAAAAGGTTTTGATATTAAATTACAAAGATTAATTTAGTAATTGGCTTATTAAAATGAAATATAATAGAAAATGGTGATAAAAACAAAGTTACACCCATCCTTTCTTGCATTTTTTGCCAAAAACCATAAAGAAAAGAAAAAGGAAATGAAGCTAAGGCATTCGGCTATGGTGAATGTAACACCCCGAACCCGAAACCGACACCGGAGTCGAACACGAGGTGTTAACTGACTTTAACCCCTTATAAAATTTATTTTCCAGACACTGCCCAATCTGTGTACTAGTCATTTTAAAAATCATATCTTGAGTTTCGTAACTCGAAAATCAGTTTCGTGATTTTTCCCAGAAACTAGACTCATGTGCCCATCTATGTATTTTTTTCTAGAATTTTTGGTCGGGCCAATTAGTACAGTTTATTAGTCAAAGTCTCCCATGTTGCAGGGGTCGACTACACTGACCTTTGCCCATTACGACCTGGATATCTCCCTGCACGGGGCTTCAATACTGATGCCGTTTGTTTCTATGAAAACTAGACTCAGAGAGGAATCTGTACATATATGGTACGACCCCTAATTATCTCTGGTTAATTTATATTGAATTTCCAAAGTCGGAGCAGGGAATCCAGAACCCGTTCTGGCCCTGTCCCACAAAAATCTGATTATCTCTTAATATACTGCCCATATGATCTTTTCGTTACTTCCTCATGAAAACAGACTCATCGAGCTTCGATCACATAATTTATTCATCAATTAATTCCACTCCTACTATTTTTAGTGATTTTTCAATCTCATGACACTGCTGCTGCCAGCATCTGTTACGAAAGTAACTAGGTCCATTTCATGCCTACCCTTGATCTAACTCAATCGAACATTCGTGCCATTTTCGCATGGCTTAAAGTTTACATGCCAAAGTTCAAACACAACGTAATAGCTTATACATGCCAAAATGTTCTTCTAAGCCAACTAAGAAGAAAGTACCAAAACTTGCTATCCGGTGTGATGACTTCGATGACGACCTGACCCCGCAAAAATAGATGAGTCCAAGCAACCTATAATGGGTGACAAGGAAACACCGAGTGAGTTTATAACTCAGTAAGTCATAAGCAATGTACTACCATCCATCAATAACATTATCACAAGAGGAAACAAAATGGAACGAGACAATTTACTCCATCCATACCGAACCATACCATAGTTCCTCCCACCTATCGATTCAATTTCATATCAATTCATGCATTCACATTCCATATACTCATCAATAGGACACTGAAGCATTTTCATAAATCAATTTATTTTCGTTATAATCAAACGACTAAACGGCCTTTCACCCATCCTACGATAAATTTTATGTACGTGACTTCAAGTATATTTGTCACATAGGTTCAAACTTACCGGGCTCAACACCAAGTATAAGCATAGCACCTATTAGCCATGTACTCAGGACACTTACCCGATCCGCTGTCCGCGATCGACTCAATGGTGTCGCACACATAGTGTCCATAATGATTCACGAATGTATATTGAGTCCGCACACTCAGTGCTATATAATCAACTCGCACACTTAGTGCTACGTAATCAAATCGCACACTTAGTGCTACATAGTCAAACTCGCACACTTAGTGCCGCATGGTCAATTCGCACACTTAGTGCATCATATTCATTTCGCACACTTAGTGCAACATAGTCAAATCGCACACTTAGTGCTGTACAATTTAATCCCGCGCACTTAGCGCCAATCTCATGGTCATAAATGGTTATACCTGCACGTTTAGTGCCGAGATCAACAACTCAGTACATCTTACCTCTTTTCTTTTCATTCAACAATTTCATCATCACATACGTACATGCATATATATATGTATATTTATTCATTCCATTCAGCATCAATACATAAACATTATGACCATTTGAAATAATACCAACTACATGCTTAATGACTTACCTCGTGTTGGGTAAGACGGTTCCAACTCGGCTACTCGATGACCTTTTCTTTGCCTTTGCTCGATTCACCTCCTTTAACTCCTTGAGCTAAATCAAAAATTTAACTAGTTTAACCACTACGATTATCACCAAATAAATCACATTCAATTAACACTACCCATTTACATATACATCAACTATCAAATTCTCACTCCTTAGCTAATGCCGAATGCTTATATAAGCCCTAAGTCATATTTACACATTTATCAACTTTCCAATTCAACTTAATACCAAAAATTAATGTCATTTAAATAGCCAACTCAATTTCATCCTTAGTATTTCTTATAACAAAATTTATCAAAATTCAATAAGAAATACATTAAATTCCATGACCGAATTTGCATTTCACCATAATAGCCACTTGCCCTAAAACAATTAAGCCACAATCATTTACTTTACCTAGCTTAGACTTAGATTAATAATTATCTAAATTATTTAAACATTCAACACAAACTCTTCTTTAATTAAGCACATATTCGGCAAGGAAAAATGGTAATTTAGCAAACCTTAGTTTAACATATAATTTGTTTATAACACATTTTAAGCCTTCTTTTCATGCCGTCAACTCAAAACACATACATTACTCAAATATAACCAAGTTCATATTCGGCAATAGCATCCAACATGATAGCCGATTCTTCCTACTTAGCATCTAATGCATACATATGATCATTTGTTTGGCTCAAACGCCCATCCACCATGATTCGTCCAAATTAATATGAAACAACATCCATATTCTTTATTGACTACTATGGCCGAAAGCTTTATTCATTCCCAAAATCAAATTTTAACATAAACTTTTTACCTTAGTTTAAGCCTAGGATGACCGAGTGGTGTTTCTCCCCTATTCTTCCTTCACATTCGGCTTAGAAGAAACAAAGATGAACACTTAGTTTTCTTCACCCATCCCCCCCTTCTCAAGCTTCAAGTGACCGAATGTTTTTGCCCCAATTCTTTCTTTCAATCCGGCCAAGAAGAACCAAAAAAAAACACAACTTGTTTTTCTTTCTTCCTTAGAACATTCGGCCAAGGGGAAATGAAGAAAGATGGACACTTTTTTTTTGTTTTTCCTTCTTACTTTCACGGCAATGGGGAGGGGAAGAAACAATTACACACATCCTTTCCTTTTTCCATTTCTTTATTTCCCCATACTTCTTATTATATTTTATCCTACATACCTCACTAGGCCAACATGTTCCCAACATGTTTCCACCCATAGCATGGCCGGCCACTACTTATTAGGAGGGGGAATTTGACATGCAAGTCCCCCCTTTTTTCCCACATGCACTAATAGGTCCTTACGCATTGACCTATCACATTTTAAAATTTTCTCACATAAGTCCTATTGACTTAATTCACATGCAATCGACTAAATCGAAGCTTGAAATTTTCACACATTCATAGTTACATATTCTAGACAATAAATATCACATTCAAACATTTCGGTGACTCGGTTTAACGGTCCCGAAACCACTTCCCGACTAGGGTCAATTTTGGGCTGTCACAGTGAATGTATAGATTAAGGTATGTTTAATGCTCATTCATTGAAAATCCTTGTATATTTGGAGTGGTCATCAAGTATAGAAGTCAGCTCATGGCAAAATTTTTGTAAATGGATGAAGATGACATTCGGTCATGGATGTTTATATTTATTTGATGTTGTTTTTGATGTTTTGTGTATTAAGGGTTGATAATAGATGGAAGTTGAATGGTTGTTGTATGTAGATAGCATGCATGCTAATAATGTTTTTATTTTCTACTTAATACCTTATTGATTATGAGTTAACATGAATATTTAGTTGAACATATACCTTGAATTATGTTCACAAATTTTAATTGATTAGTTGTACTCTTCTTTTTGCTTTTGAATATTCGAAATATTGAAGGTGAAAGGCTGGAAAATTTTAAGTTGAAATGTTATCCAAATGCTGGAAATTTAGCATGCATATTCTTTTATTTAAATGCTTTGACCGAATGTTGGAAGTTAACTTGCATGCTGTCTAGTTACTGCATGAGGGAGTTAAAATTGAACTTAAGATAGTTTATTACTAATTAATTTGCTATTGTAATGCTGTAAATTATTGGCTGTCCAAATTAGGACAAATTTATGGTACTTAGTTAATTAATATGCTGCTGTAATACTTAAATTATTGGCTGTCCAAATAAGGACAAAATCATGGTGTTATGTGCTAGCATGATATGTATGTGTGATTTAAGTGAAAAATGTTTAGATGATTTATAGTAATTGGCTAATGTGTTTTTGTGGATATAGATGCCGAATGTGGACTCAAGAAATTAATTGGAAAATTTTTTGTTTGTTTAGGTGATAGAAAGTATGAAATGGTCTTATGTGATACGTGTATATAAGTAGATGGAAGTGAAGTGTCATATATTTTTGTGTCTGGGATTAATTGCACTTTGATTTTAATGTACATGATTATTACTATGTTTAAAATGTGTGAAAACCGAATATACTCATGATACAATGCTTGATTAGTTGATTAACAATAAGTTAAATTTGTGTAATTCAAGCTCAAGAGCATAAGGAGCCAATTTTGGATAAAGGGAAAGCGAAACTAGTCGATTAGTCAATCCGTAGTTATTCGATAAAATCCAAGGTAAGTTTTGAGTAGTCACCTTTAGTATATAATTGATGATGCCTTGATATGTGTATATTAGATGAATTGTGACCTTTTGGTTCTACTTGAATTAAGTTGTGTGACAAATAATTTATGTATATGACTTATAGTCAAATGGTCACTATGGGTTAAGCTTGAATGGTGAAATGGATATGTGATATTTATGTATGACTTTTGAACCGAAATGTAAATGATGGTGTTCATATGGAGCTTATATCCGAATGTAGCAAATGACTACTAATGTGATATGTTGAATGAGATGTGTTAATATATGATTAAATATGCATGATATTTGATGTATATCCGGACTTAAGGTCCGCAGGCTTCATGCTGGAATTGTATCCGGACTTAAGGTCCGCAGGCTTCATGCTGGAATTGTATCTGGACTTAAGGTCCGCAGGCTTCGTGCTGGAATTATATTCGGGCTTAAAGACCCGCAGGCTTCATGCTAGAATTGTATCCGGACTTAAGATCCGCAGGCTTCGTGCTGGTACTATATCCGGACTTAAGGTCCGCAGGCTTTGTACTGGTACTATATCCGGGCTTCAAGTCCTGTAGGCTTTGTGTTGGTGATTGAATTCGGGGTTTAAACCTAGCAGGCTTAACGCCGATGATTCGAATAAGATTATGAATTTGAATGTTCGAGGTAAACTACTACTGATTATGTATGTTACATTATGAGGGTCAGGTACGTATTATGTACTCGTATGCGATTTTGATTTGGATTGAATTATAAGTGTATAAAGTGATGCATATGTGAATAAGTGTTACAACTATAAATGTGATCGTGATACATTCGGTAAATCTGTGAAGTTATGTGGAAGTATATGATTGTTATATGTGATTATGATAATGGAAAATTAAATGTTGATATGATATTGTATTTTGTTCGTTTTGATTGAATTAAAGTTGATAGTGAAGCATTTTAAATGCCTATGTTATATAAGTTCAATCTTGAATGACATGATATACATGTTTAAATAATATGAAAGCAAAGAATGTGTGAAAGAGTAGATTGTAATAAATCTGCTTGGGACAGCAGCAGTAACATGATTTTTGGAAAATTACCATAAATAGTGAGAGTTGAGTTAGAGGCTAAATAAATTATGTAATGAAATCTTAATGAGTCTAGTTTCTTATAAAAGAAACTGTGTAAGCAAAATAATTGCCGATAATGAGATATTTGAAGTGGCGGGGATAGAGTCAAAATGACTTCGAGGTCCCCTGTTCTGTATTTAGAAAATCATTGTAAATTGTACAATGATGGTTATAAAATAAAATTTATATGGTTAGACTCCTTAATGAGTCTAGTTTCAAATGAAATAAACAAAAACATGTTTTGAATTCTGTACAATGAGAAATCTGATTCAAAGTGAAGAATGGTCAGAATAGTAAAATAGTGAAACAGGAGAAACTTTAAGAAAAATCTGGTATTGATTGGTAAATCCAAAAATTATGAAAATTTTATGGATAGAATATATATGAGTCTATTTTCAGGGAAAATTAACGGCAATTGATTTTGAGTTTCATAGCTCCAGTTATAAATAATTTAGTGACTGTTTCTCAGGAAGACAGCTTGTCATGAAATTGAGTATATATTATAAACATTGATTAAACATGTAAATGAGCTGCTAATTGTTTTCTTAAGAACTTACTAAGCATAAAGCTTACCCCCCTTCTTTCCCATGTTCTCTAGGATTGCCAGGTTTGCTCGGGTTGGAGTTCGCCGGAGATATTATCACACTGTCGAGCTAACGCTATTGGTGTAGTGATTTCAAGTACTTTGGGTCTATGGCATGTATAGGTGTGTAAATATTAGAGTATGTGATATGGCTTTAACCGTATGTGTTGGCCTATTTTGATTATGGGGTTGTAAATCCATTTTAATTATGCATGTATGTGCTATGGTATTACGTGATGAGTTTATAATAATTAAAGCATGAATTTTCCAAGTTTTTCTTAAGTTCTCGGTTTAGTCCCGAACCACCCCGGATGTATGTTTTGGGCCTCGTAAGCCCGATAAGGGACATATTGCATGAAAAAAAAGGAAAAGTTTTTAATTGTTTGAGATTTCTTGGCCCTTTTTAGTATAAAAGCGTTAGTAAAAGTCAGGTAGCACCTCGAACCCCGTCCCGGCTTCGGATGCGGGCAAGGGGTGTTACAGTATGATTGATTTGGATTGTACTAAATAATAATTGGAGCATGGATTATTGTATATTAAAGCACTTGATGATGGTTTTATGATTGGTTTTAGATACATGGACAAAGACACTTATTGTGCTTATCTATGTTGGTACTAAAATTTCTAAGTGATATAATTGAAATTGAATTTTTATATCATGAATTAAGTGTTTAAATATAAGTTTTTATGCCTTGTATGATTGGTTATGTTGGCAACATTGCACGGTGGATCCATTGGATATAGATGGAACGCCATAGGATTAGTGAGTACTAATCACTATATGTGTTATTTGTGAGCATATGGCTCTTGGAGTATTGATTTTGTTGGAGTGGATAAGGGACTGTTGAGCCTTTTTTCCCACTCAATTATATACGATTTCGAGGCGATATAGTGTGGCTACGCCCCACTTAACCAGAGTATTGTATTCGATATTTGGGAGATCGAAGATCCGTTTATCCCATACATGATCACATGTTTATATTTTGCCATGGATGTCATTTGCCAATATAAGTGATTGTTTGTTAACTAAATTATGTTTCTATATGCCATGATAAATGTGATTTTTACTCGTGGGATAACATATGGAATTATGATGTTATGATATTGCATTGTTTCTGGAAATTTTAGTCAATTGAATGCTATAATTGAGCATGAAAATATAATTGAAACTATGATTGATATATTCAAAATTTGATACATGATTTGTGATAGCACTAGAAAGAACATAGATTTTCCCCTTACTTATTAGTTAAATTGTTCCCATTTAGTTATCCTTAGCATACATTGTAGCATTTTCAGTTTAGTAAATTGCATTTTATAACTCAATGAATCTTAGCCTATTTTATCCTTAATTTTTCTATCTTATTGCATTAATATCGTTGCATGAGTTAATCCAAGATTGCGTCCAGAATTGTTGCGCACCTGACAGATGTCCGTAGTGTCGCTGCATGGGTTAATTCTAGATTGCATCCAAAATTGTCAGCACACCTGACAACTGTCCAGATAATAACCAAAAATTACATGAGCTGTCCAGTCTGGTATAACCAACCTATATGAACAAGGACAGAATAATTTTAGGGAAAAGACACTTGTATTGTTAAGAAAGACATAAAAGGTGGAGATGAGAAGAAAAAGCGACAAGAGCTTTTCTCTTCATCATCATTTTCATCATCTGATCTTGGAGCTTGCGGCCATGGCAGCTTAAGCCTCTCATAGGTGAGCTAACGGGAAAACTAGATGCAGACTAGCTTCCGACGAGGAGACCTAAGTGCGCGACAATAGGGAATAAAGAGATTCAGCCGAGTTGTCTAGGGATAGTGTTCTCCATTCTATTCTTTCTTATTTCCTTCTAAACGCTGGTTACTACTCTCTGATTTATGATTGTATGGAAGTATTGATGAATTCTTGGTGAAACTTTATCTTATTTAATCTTGCTTTTAATGTTTAATCGTGGGGTTTGAATGTTTTTTAACACGGAAGTGTTATTGCAGTCATTGACACAGGAAAGTGCAATGACAGTTTGAGCCAACAAGCATTTTTGTAACACCCCGAACCCGAGACCGACACCGGAGTCGGACACGAGATGTTAACAAACTTTGAAAAATTTTTCCAGACACTGCCCAGTCTGAGTACTAGTCGCTTAAAAAATCATATCTTGAGTTTCACAACTCGAAAATCAGTTTTGTGATTTTTCCCTGAAACTAGACTCATGTCCGCACCTATGTGTTTTTTTCTATAATTTTTGGTCTGGCCAATTAGTACAGTTTATTAGTCAAAGTCTCCCATGTTACAGGGGTCGACTACACTGACCTTTTCCCATTACGACTTGGATATCTCTCTGCACAGAGCTTCAATACTGATGCCGTTTGTTTCTATGGAAACTAGACTCAGAGAGGAATCCATAGATATATGGTATGACCCCTAATTATCTCTGGTCAATTTATAGTGAATTTCCAAAGTTGGAACAGGGAATCCAGAAACTGTTCTGGCCCTGTCCCACAAGGACCTGAATATCTCTTACTGTACTGTTCATATGATTGTTTCGTTACTTTCATATGAAAGTAGATTCATCAAGGTTCGGTTACATAATTTATTCACTATTTAATTCCACTCCTACGAATTCTTGTGATTTTTCCAATCCACACCACTGCTGCTCTCAGCCTCTGTTTTCAAAGTAAACCTTACCTATTTTCGGGGTTTCATGGACCAACTAGGGCCTTGTCATACATATGCCCACATATGATCATACTTAGCCATTCCAATGGCTGATCATTTGCTCAACACTTCCATTCCAACTATAGTTACATCATGAAACCATCTATACATTCATAAACACGAATGGTCTAATGCCATACTCCACTTCTACAAGCCATTTTCGCATGGCTGTACACTTATACATTTCATAAAGTACTCGAAAAACAACAATGGGTAGTCCTATACATGCCATATCAAAATTCAACCAAAATAGTACCCAAAAGAGCCTTTGATAGTGTGGGCGACTTCGACTTCAAGATCCCGAGTCCGATAGCTGGAGAACCAAAAATCTATAAAACAGAGGAGCAGTGTAACGAGTAAGCAATTTATGCTTAGTAAGTTTTGAGCAAGGAATTCCAGCATAAACAAAGAATAACACACATTTAGCTAAACGGAATATTTCATAATACGCAATTTACCGATATCAAACTTGCTTCACAACATTAACAACCCTTATGTACATACACAATAGACTAACTTAGCCGAAGGCCGGTAGCTCGTTTATCAACTGAGCGAACATTTATTTGCAAGGGCTCGATTAAATTCAACACATACGTAACATATCCCCATATTGGGATGTTTTTCGAGTATTCGCTGGAATTTTACAGCAAGCTCATTCATTACCAAATCACGTACATTCGGGATTTAACCGGATATAGCTCCTCGTTCAAATGCCTTCGGGACATAGCCCGGTTTTAGTAACTCACACAATGCCTTCGGGACATAACCCGGATTTAATAACTCGCACGAATGCCTTCGGGACTTAACCCGGATTTAATAACTCGCACGAATGCCTTCGGGACTTAACCCGGATTTAGTATCTCGCACAAAGGCCTTCGGGGCTTAACCCGGAATTTGTATCTCGCACAAATGCCTTCGGATCTTAGTCCGGATATATTCACTTAGCACAAAGCCTTCGGGACTTAGCCCGGACAGCATTCAATTAATCATGCACATCTAACAATAATTCATGGCACATTCATATTTCATTTTCATTTGCGAAACTCAAACACAAGGCACATATCGTCCTTGCACATTCGGCTCAATAGCCTCACATAGAGCATGATTTAATCACATCGTAATTTAAGCTCTCTTACTCAAGAACTTACCTCGGGTGTTGTCGAACGATTCCGCTAGCTATTCAACCACTTTTTCCTTCCCTTTATCGGATTTATTTCCCCTTTGCTCTTGAGCTTAATTAAACAAATAAATTGATTTCATCATTTAGGCATCAAAAAGATGAACACAAGGCACTTAGCCCATATTTATACATTAGACATTAAAGTCTCATACATGCAAAAATCATGCATCAACACAACATATTAGCTAATTTCTTTCCCCTTGGCCGAATATGCATGTCTATTTTTGGGGTCGATTTCAACACTTAATACACACATATACACACTAGTAAAGCATCCTCCCCCTTTTCATCAATTTAACACATGCATTGCTCATTAACATGCAAAGTTACATTCGGCCTTAGCACACATCTTGCTAGCCGATTCTTCTCCATTTAGCAACCAATGCACATATGTGCTCACACAAAAATGCTAAAAAGGAGGTTCAAGAATCATCAAGCCATCATCACATGCATCATTAACAAGCTTCATATTTTGCATGCATGGCATTAACACAACCTCCACCTAGGCCGAATCTTAACTCATCCTCATGCCTCATCACCACAACATTAAACATCAACCAAGAATGATGCATCCATGGTCAAGTGCCATTTCCATCTCGTAGCAAGATTTAGACCATGGGCTAGGTAGAACTCAAGCTAACAACTAAAACATGCATGCATCTCATGGAACATCATCAAACATACCTTAGCCTAGCTACATGCATGGCCGAATCTCTTCACCTTTCTTCTTCTTTCCTCCATAAAATTTTTGGCCAAGGATGAACCAAAGGATGAGAAAATTTTTCTTTGTTTTTCTTTCTAATTTAGGCTAAATGAAGGTGAGAAAAGGATGAACAAAGATCTTCTCCTCTCTTTTCTTTAGCTCACGGCAATGGGGGGGGGAAAAGAATCAACTACACACTTTTTTTTTTTGTGTATTCATCATACTCCTTTTCATTATTTAATTTCCATGCCTATTATTTTAATTTTTTCCACCCATGATGCACCAACAAAACATGTCTATGACATGTCTTGGCCATCAAACTTTGTCTACCATGCTTGTCATGGCCGGCCACTACTAGTAGGGGGGGAATTTGACATGCAAGTCCCCCTTTGTCCACATGCACTAATAGGTCCTCACACATTGACCTATCACATTTTAGAATTTTCTCACATAAGTCCTATTGACTAAATTCACATGAAATCAACCAAATTGAAGCTTGAAATTTTCACACATTCATAATTACATATTCTAGACAATAAGTATCACATTCAAACATTTCGGTGACTCGGTTTAGCGCTCCCGAAACCACTTCCCGACTAGGGTCAACTTTGGGCTGTCACAACTCTCCCCCACTTAAGAAATTTTCGTCCCCGAAAATCTTACCGGTAAATGGTTTGGGTATCGTTCTTTCATCGAGCTCTCGGTCTCCCAAGTAGCTTCCTCGATCCCGTGTTTGAGCCATAACACCTTTACTAGCGGAACTCTTTTTGTTTCGCAACTCCTTCACTTCACGAGCTAGGATACGCATCGGTTCTTCTTCATAGCTCATGTCGACTTGAATTTCAACCTCTGATGGGCTAATTATATGCGATGGATCAGATCGATAGCGTCGAAGCATCGAAACATGAAAGACGTCATGAATCTTTTCAAGCTCCGGGGGCAAAATCAATCTATACGCAACCGGACCAACTCGTTCGGAGATTTCGTACGGTCCAATGAATCTTGGGCTCAACTTGCCCTTACGGCCGAACCTGAGTATCTTTTTCCAAGGTGAAACCTTAAGGAACACTTTGTCTCCCACCTGATACTCGATGTCTTTTCGTTTCAAATCTGCGTACGACTTCTGACGATCCGTGGCTACCTTCAGACTTTCACGGATTACCTTTACTTTCTGTTCAGCATCTTTAATCAAATCAACTCCGAAAATTTTACTTTCACCGAGCTCGGTCCAAAACAATGGTGTACGGCATTTACGACCGTACAAAGCCTCGTAAGGTGCCATCTTAATACTTGATTGAAAACTATTGTTGTAAGCGAATTCAATCAAAGGTAAATACCGTTCCCATGAACTACTGAACTCGAGGATGCAACATCTCAACATATCCTCAAGTATCTGAATTATCCGCTCGAATTGACCATCGGTTTGGGGGTGAAAAGCAGTGCTAAAATGCAGCTTGGTACCCAGAGCTTCTTGCAATTTCTTCCAAAATCGTGAGGTGAATCTCGGATCTCTATCCGACACGATAGAAACAGGTACCCCGTGTAATCTCACAATTTGATAAACGTACAATTCAGCTAGTTTATCCAATGAAAAATCCGTACGTACGGGGATGAAATGAGCCGACTTAGTCAGTCTATCAACAACAACCCATATCGCATCCTTCTTACTTGCTGACAAGGGCAGTCCGGACACAAAGTCCATTGTGACTCGATCCCATTTCCACTCGGGTATCATGATCGGCTGGAGTAATCCTGAAGGCACTTGATGTTCCGCTTTCACTTGTTGACATATTAAACATCTCGAAACAAAGTCGGAGATGTCCCGTTTCATACCATGCCACCAAAATTGACGTTTCAAATCGTTGTACATTTTCGTACTCCCCGGGTGAATTGACATTCGGCTACAATGGGCTTCGTTCAGAATCATCGAAATGAGTTTCGAATTCCTTGGAACACACAAACGATTTCTGAACCTCAAACAATCATCATCATCAATTTGAAACTCCGATTCCTCGTTCGGAAAACACTTAGCCCGTTTTGCAACCAATTCATCATCGACTTTCTGAGCTTCACGAATTTGGTGAGTCAATAATGGTTTAGCTTTTAATTCAGCTACTAACACATTGTCTGGTAGAACAGACAAATGCACGTTCATCGCTCGTAAAGCAAACAATGACTTCCGGCTTAAGGCGTCCGCAACCACGTTAGCCTTTCCCGGGTGGTAATCAATGACAAGCTCGTAATCTTTCAACAACTCAAGCCAACGTCTTTGTCGCAGATTCAAGTCTCGTTGAGTCATCAAATATTTGAGACTTTTGTGATCCGACAATACATGGCACTTCTCACCAAACAGATAATGTCGCCATATTTTTAAAGCAAACACGATGGCAGCTAGTTCGAGATCATGGGTCGGATAATTCCTCTCGTGTGGCTTCAATTGTCTCGACGCATAGGCCACGACTCGACCTTCTTGCATCAATACGCAACCCAACCCAAGTAGGGATGCGTCACTATAAATGACAAACTCTTTACCTGATTCGGGTTGCACCAAAATTGGAGTTTCAGTCAAATGAGTTTTCAGTTGGTCGAAACTTTTCTGACATTTCTCCGTCCACTCGAACTTAACATCCTTTTGAAGTAGCTTCGTCATTGGCGTGGCTATCATCGAGAAACCTTTCACAAATCGTCGGTAATAACCGGCGAGCCCCAAAAAGCTCCGAACTCAAATCTATTTTTGAGAACACTGAGGCTCCCTTCAGTTGGTCGAACAAATCATCGATGCGCGGCAACGGATATTTGTTCTTTATCGTCACTTTATTCAGCTGACGATAGTCAATGCACAACCTCATGGTTCCGTCCTTCTTTTTCACGAACAATACTGGTGCACCCCAAGGTGAGAAACTTGGTCGAGCGAAACCTCTATCCGTCAGTTCTTGCAACTGAGCTTTCAACTCCTTTAACTCGGTTGGTGCCATACGATACGGAGCTATCGAAATTGGCGTAGTCCCAGGTACAAGCTCAATACCAAACTCTACCTCCTGAACAGGTGGTAAACCCGGTAATTCTTCCGAAAAACATCCGGGTATTCACAAACCACCGGCACAGATTCGGGTTTCTTTTCTAATTCTTTGTCATCAAGTACATACGCAAGGTATGCTTCGCACCCTTTTCTTACATATTTCTGTGCCAACATTGCTGATATTACAGTTGGCATCCCCTCCAAGTCCGCAGACTCAATTCGGACTACTTCGTTATTTGCGCACCTCAAATCAATAGTCTTGCTCTTGCAATTCACAATCGCATCATGCGCGGTCAACCAATCCAAACCAAGGATAACATCAAATTCATCAAACGGCAAAAGCATCAAGTCCGCCGGAAAACAGGAACCTCGAATTTCCAGGGGACATTTCTTACACACTTTGTCGACAAGCACGTAATGACCCAAGGGACCTGACACCCGAATTACGAACTCAGTAGACTCAATAGGTAAAGTCTTACTGGATGCTAAGGTTTCACATATGTAAGAATGAGTAGAACCGGGGTCAATCAAAGCAATTACATTAGTATCAAAGAGAGTGAATGTACCGGTAATAACATCAGGCGAAGAAGCATCCTCGCGGGCACGTATAGCATAAGCTCTAGCAGGCGCACGAGCTTCGGATCTGGTTATATCACCTCTAGATCCTCTCTGACCACCACTAGCATTGCCCGTATTTCCAGATGGTCTACCTCGAGCAGTGGTAGCACCCGGTTTCCCACTCTGATTTTCATTCTGTTCAAACAACCTCGGGCAATCTTTAATGAAGTGGTCAACTGATCCGCACTTGTAACAGGAGCGGTCAGGGAATCTACAACTCCCCGAATGCCATTTACCGCAATATCGACATTTCGTTCTATCTCGACGTTCATTCCCAACACTGGTGACCGAAGTGCCTCGTGTACCCACAGGGGGTCGATCACGATCTCGTCTAAAAAGGCCCGAAGTGCCTCTAAACTGGCCCGCATCATCTCGAAATCTCTTCGATGTCTGTTGAAGAGACCTTCCCGAGGATCTTTTACGAAACTCTCCAGTTCCCTCATCAACTCTTTGCTTTTCTTTTCTAAGCTCTTCGGCTTTACAAGCTGTTCAACAAGTACCACGAACTCTCGTATTTCAAGAACGCCAACGAACATTTTTATATCTTCATTCAGCCCATCCTCGAAGCGTTTACACATAATAGCTTCGGACGAAACACATTCCCGAGCGTATTTGCTAAGTCTAGCAAATTTTCGCTCGTAATCAGTAACCGACATGGAGCCTTGCTTAAGCTCAAGAAATTCCTTCCGTTTTTGATCAACAAATCTCTGACTGATATACTTTTTCCGAAACTCAGTTTGGAAAAACTCCCAAGTTACCTGCTCTCGGGGCACTACAGAAGTCAGAGTACTCCACCAATAGTAGGCAGAATCACGTAGCAAGGAGATAGCACACTTTAGGCATTCATCGGGTGTACAAGATAGCTCATCGAGTACCCGGATAGTGTTGTCCAGCCAAAATTCAGCTTGCTCGGCATCATCGCTATCCATAGCCTTAAATTCAGTAGCCCCATGTTTTCGGATTCTGTCAACTGGGGGCTTATTTGACCTTATTTGGTCCGTTACCGGTGGTATTGTAGGTGCGGGGGTAGTATTTGTCGGGAATGGAGGTTGTGGAACAGCCATATTAGTTCGAATGTATTGGTTGAACCAATCATTCATCACGCTATAGAATGCTTGTCTAGCTTCATCATTCGGATTACTAGCATTAGGTTGAGAGTCTGCCGGCACTGTCCCTTGTGCGGGAGCAGGCGCTACACTCTCAAGATCATCAGCTACCTCTCGGTCACGATCGGGATCCATTACTATAAACACATTTACAATTGTCAGAAATCACCACACTATCAAGTAACCACATAAAATGGCATGTATAGCTAGACCCAACACATTACGGTAGTCCTAGAATCGACTAAACCGTAGCTCTGATACCAATTTAATGTAACACCCCGAACCCGAGACCGACACCGGAGTCGGACACGAGATGTTAACAAACTTTGAAAAATTTTTCCAGACACTGCCCAGTCTGAGTACTAGTCGCTTCAAAAATCATATCTTGAGTTTCACAACTCGAAAATCAGTTTTGTGATTTTTCCCTGAAACTAGACTAATGTTCCCACCTATGTATTTTTTTCTATAATTTTTGGTCTGGCCAATTAGTACAGTTTATTAGTCAAAGTCTCCCATGTTACAGGGGTCGACTACACTGACCTTTTCCCATTACGACTTGGATATCTCTCTGCACAGAGCTTCAATACTGATGCCGTTTTTTTCTATGGAAACTAGACTCAGAGAGGAATCCATACATATATGGTATGACCCCTAATTATCTCTGGTCAATTTATAGTGAATTTCCAAAGTCGGAACAGGGAATCCAGAAACTATTCTGGCTCTGTCCCACAAGGACCTGAATATCTCTTACTGTACTGTTCATATGATTGTTTCGTTACTTTCCTATGAAAGTAGATTCATCAAGGTTCGATTACATAATTTATTCACTATTTAATTCCACTCCTACGAATTCTTGTGATTTTTCCAATCCACACCACTGCTGCTCTCAGCCTCTGTTTTCAAAGTAAACCTTACCTATTTTCGGGGTTTCATGGACCAACTAGGGCCTTGTCATACATATGCCCACATATGATCATACTTAGCCATTCCAATGGCTGATCATTTGCTCAACACTTCCATTCCAACTATAGTTACATCATGAAACCATCTATACATTCATAAACACGAATGGTCTAATGCCATACTCCACTTCTACAAGCCATTTTCGCATGGCTGTACACTTATACATTTCATAAAGTACTCGAAAAACAACAATGGGTAGTCCTATACATGCCATATCAAAATTCAACCAAAATAGTACCCAAAAGAGCCTTTGATAGTGTGGGCGACTTCGACTTCAAGATCCCGAGTCCGATAGCTGGAGAACCAAAAATCTATAAAACAGAGGAGCAGTGTAACGAGTAAGCAATTTATGCTTAGTAAGTTTTGAGCAAGGAATTCCAGCATAAACAAAGAATAACACACATTTAGCTAAACGGAATATTTCATAATACGCAATTTACCGATATCAAACTTGCTTCACAACATTAACAACCCTTATGTACATACACAATAGACTAACTTAGCCGAAGGCCGGTAGCTCGTTTATCAACTGAGCGAACATTTATTTGCAAGGGCTCGATTAAATTCAACACATACGTAACATATCCCCATATTGGGATGTTTTTTGAGTATTCGCTGGAATTTTACAGCAAGCTCATTCATTACCAAATCACGTACCTTCGGGATTTAACCGGATATAGCTCCTCGTTCAAATGCCTTCGGGACATAGCCCGGTTTTAGTAACTCACACAATGCCTTCGGGACATAACCCGGATTTAATAACTCGCACGAATGCCTTCGGGACTTAACCCGGATTTAATAACTCGCACGAATGCCTTCGGGACTTAACCCGGATTTAGTATCTCGCACAAAGGCCTTCGGGGCTTAACCCGGAATTTGTATCTCGCACAAATGCCTTCGGATCTTAGTCCGGATATATTCACTTAGCACAAAGCCTTCGGGACTTAGCCCGGACAGCATTCAATTAATCATGCACATCTAACAATAATTCATGGCACATTCATATTTCATTTTCATTTGCGAAACTCAAACACAAGGCACATATCGTCCTTGCACATTCGGCTCAATAGCCTCACATAGAGCATGATTTAATCACATCGTAATTTAAGCTCTCTTACTCAAGAACTTACCTCGGGTGTTGTCGAACGATTCCGCTAGCTATTCAACCACTTTTTCCTTCCCTTTATCGGATTTATTTCCCCTTTGCTCTTGAGCTTAATTAAACAAATAAATTGATTTCATCATTTAGGCATCAAAAAGATGAACACAAGGCACTTAGCCCATATTTATACATTAGACATTAAAGTCTCATACATGCAAAAATCATGCATCAACACAACATATTAGCTAATTTCTTTCCCCTTGGCCGAATATGCATGTCTATTTTTGGGGTCGATTTCAACACTTAATACACACATATACACACTAGTAAAGCATCCTCCCCCTTTTCATCAATTTAACACATGCATTGCTCATTAACATGCAAAGTTACATTCGGCCTTAGCACACATCTTGCTAGCCGATTCTTCTCCATTTAGCAACCAATGCACATATGTGCTCACACAAAAATGCTAAAAAGGAGGTTCAAGAATCATCAAGCCATCATCACATGCATCATTAACAAGCTTCATATTTTGCATGCAATGGCATTAACACAACCTCCACCTAGGCCGAATCTTAACTCATCCTCATGCCTCATCACCACAACATCAAACATCAACCAAGAATGATGCATCCATGGTCAAGTGCCATTTCCATCTCGTAGCAAGATTTAGACCATGGGCTAGGTAGAACTCAAGCTAACAACTAAAACATGCATGCATCTCATGGAACATCATCAAACATACCTTAGCCTAGCTACATGCATGGCCGAATCTCTTCACCTTTCTTCTTCTTTCCTCCATAAAATTTTTGGCCAAGGATGAACCAAAGGATGAGAAAATTTTTCTTTGTTTTTCTTTCTAATTTAGGCTAAATGAAGGTGAGAAAAGGATGAACAAAGATCTTCTCCTCTCTTTTCTTTAGCTCACGGCAATTGGGGGGGGGGGAAAGAATCAACTACACACTTTTTTTTTTGTGTATTCATCATACTCCTTTTCATTATTTAATTTCCATGCCTATTATTTTAATTTTTTCCACCCATGATGCACCAACAAAACATGTCTATGACATGTCTTGGCCATCAAACTTTGTCTACCATGCTTTTCATGGCCGGCCACTACTAGTAGGGGGGAATTTGACATGCAAGTCCCCCCTTTGTCCACATGCACTAATAGGTCCTCACACATTGACCTATCACATTTTAGAATTTTCTCACATAAGTCCTATTGACTAAATTCACATGAAATCAACCAAATTGAAGCTTGAAATTTTCACACATTCATAATTACATATTCTAGACAATAAGTATCACATTCAAACATTTCGGTGACTCGATTTAGCGGTCCCGAAACCACTTCCCGACTAGGGTCAACTTTGGGCTGTCACAATTTTAATGGAAGTTGAGTGAGGATTAGAGGAATTTACTCCACTTTTTCTGAATAGTGTTGTATTGCTTTCATTGGAAGATGAGGTTAATATGCATGTTTAAGTCTTAGATTAAATAAAGGAGTAATGTTGGGTAAGATAGACATTGAATTGTATTGCATCAATAATCACCTATACTTTTATACATTGTGAGCACTTAGTATTCTGCTGAAGATTCATGTTAAGGATCCCATTTTATCATCACCGTATTTTATTTTATTATTTTTAAAGTTATTGCATCGACAACTATCCTCACAATTTATCTCGTTTATATCCAGTTATTGTACCGACGTTAATAGACAAAAGAGACTCATCCCTTTGGGATCGATTTCTGATAGACTCACATCTGTCTACTATACTTGCATATTTAGTATGCACTAACTAGTTTTTCTTTGTTACTATTTCTTTAACTTCAATTTAGGAATTTATGACCTGAAGAAATTTGGATTTTCTTGCCGATTTTGATCTAGGAATTGAAAGGATTGTTTGAAATATACTTCGAGAACAAAGAAGTATGGCTTTACCAAGGAACAATACAACCATACCCCCGATGCAACAGCAAAATGTTAATAACCCATTGTTGCTGCAAGATCCTTGCCTACAAAATAAAACTATACGCGATTTTGTAGTACCTTTCTTGGATGATTTAGAACCAGGAGCTACTAGGCCAATAATCAAAGCTGGGAATTTTGAACTCAAGCTGGTAATGTTTCAAATGCTGAATTCTAATAGACAATATGTTGGGTTGCCACATGAAGATCCGAGAGAACATTTTAAATCCTTTTTATTGATTTGTGCTTCCTCCAATTAACTAGGAGTTCCTGATGATGTCTTGAAGATGCAATTATTTCCTTATTCCTTACAGGGAAGAGCCCGTAATTTGTTTTTTGGACTACTTGCCAAATCAATTACTTCTTGGGATGCACTAGCAACATAGTTTATTTTACGATTTAACCCGTTGACAATGAATGCTCATCTTTGAAATGATATTACTACTTATTATCAGCGGGATGATGAAAATCTTCACACCACATGGGAACATTATAAATCTTTACTTCGATGTTGTCCTTTGCACGCCATTCAACTAGAAACACAAATTGAGATTTTTTATAATGAGCTGAATTCACATACAAGGAATCTTCTCGACGCATCAACCAATAGACCTCTGCTAGATTGTACTTATAATGATGCTGTGAGAATTCTTGAGAGAATTGCTCAGAATGATTATCAATACCCAATCTCCAAAGCTGAACAAGCAAAAACTATTCCAGGAGTTATTGAATTGGATGCAATAATCGCACTAACTACTTAAGTTTCTTCTCTCCCAAACATGATTAAAACTATGCAAGGGACGAGTGGAGTTGCACCTATACAACTTGCTCAGCAAGTTGATGTTCCTACCTTTTGTTGTGAAATTTGTGGTGACAACCATAACTACGAAGATTGTCCACAACATGCAGAGAATGCCCATTATATTAGTAACATCCGTAATAATTCTTATGGGAATTTGTAACAGGCCAATTTATACCCTAGTCGAAACGGTGGTTTCAGGATCACGAATCCAAGTTAGAAAAATATTTTAAAATTATTTTCTATGTTTATTATGTGTGAATTTATATCTGTGAAATTTTCGTGATTTAATTTTGTAACTTGAGTGCTCGATTAAATAAAAGGTCTTAATCGCGTAAATTGAAAACTTGTTAATTTATCGTATAAGGACCGAATTGTTATTGGCTTTGTAAATTGAAGCATTTAAGTTGAAAATAGACCATTGGACTTAGTGATGGCTGGTTGTACCCTTATTATATATGTCTTAGTTATTAATTATAAAAGGTTAAAATGGTAAAATATGAAATAATAATATGTTAGTATATATGTTATATTTTATGATAATTAAAATAAGCTTTTCACACTTCTTCTTCTTGTCGAAACTTAACAAAAAGAAAAGAAATAATAGAAGCTAGGGTTCGGTCATCTCTTAAGCTCAATCAAGGTATGTGTTTAGCTCGGTTTTTGATAATTTTTACGTTTTTGAGATCGTTGCTTCGAGTATTCATGCTTGAATTTTTTATTTTGGTGAATATTTTGAGTTATGCCATTGTTGAAAGCTTGTGATTTTGTTTTTTGATGATGAAATATGAAAGATATGTTTTGGGTTAACATGTTTTGTATTGAAATTTTTGATGATTTTGAGTAATTAGGACTAAATTGCAAAAATAATAATTTGAGGGACCAAAATGTGAAATAAATGAAAATATATGGACTTGTATGAATACTAGGAATATTCGGCCTAACATGAGTGAAGTGAAATTTTGCATATTTTGCGTTTTGTGTAATAGGGACTAAATTGTAAAAAGTGTAAAATGTCAAGGGTAAAATGGTAATTTATCCATTTATGTGTTTTTGGACTAAATTGAATGAAAATATGTTTGAATGAGTTTAATTTGAATATGTTTAGATCAAGAACCAAAGAAATCGGATTTGGATCGGGGAAAAACGAAAGTTGTCGACTAGTCGTCCCGTTCTATTATACATTGTCCGAGGTAAGTTTATAAGCAAATAGACATACTTCATTTTAATTTAAAGCAAATTATATATGCTGAAATGAAATATGTGAATTTATATCTACAATAGCCGAATGTATACAAGCTTGGTTATTATATTTTTGAATTTGTTTCGACCGAGTTACGACGTCCGAAAGCCCCGATGAACCTTAGGAATAGCTAGGATACATATGTCATGACATAGGATTTCGATTAGTGATGTGCGAGTAAGACCATGGCATCAATATGTGATTCCGATATATGTGTGCGAGTAAGACCCTGTATGGGACAGTGGCATCGATATGTGATTACATTTAAGATCACATCTGGGACGTTGGAATTGTACGATATATGTGTGATAATCCGAGTGTCCTATCTAATTTCGAATGATTCATCGGGCAAAACATAAGTTGTGATCAAATATGCAAAATGAGCTAAATGGCGAGGTATGAATTAGCTTGTTATCTATTGAAATAAGGTAAGTATGTGACTTGATACTTGTTACAAATTATGTGTGATGCAAATGAGGAATACACTTGAATTTAGTAAGAGTATTCGGCCTTATGTATATATGATATAAATTTTATGGAATTGATTCTTAGATATAAGTAAAAATGACCATGTATATTCGGCCAAATAAGAAGTATATGTACATAATGTTATATTACGATTCTTGAGCTTGCTTATATGAGTGTATGAATAATTGGTTAAATAATAACATTATGACTTTGAAAGTTGAATGAACTTTGGTCAATTTGATTATGTGAGTATTCGGCCAAGGTAGGAAATGTGTGTGAAAGTTTATTATTTATGAAATTTGTAAATTTGAGATTAAGCATGGTAATGATAATGTAATTCGGTTAGTTAAAATGAGTTAACAATATCATAGGGTTGTTTATTTGCTTATGATTACTAAGCTATAAAAGCTTACTCTATGTATATGTATGTTTCTGTTTTATAGATTTTTTATTTGAATTACGAGCTCGGGGATCGTCAGCCTAGTCTATCACACTATCGATTGTCTTCGGTATTTTAAATAGCGAACTTTCAAACCTATGGCATGTATAGGATGGATTATGTTTTGGAATGTGGTATTCTGGCCTATGTATGATGGGAGCCATGCGAAAATGGCTTAATTTCTATACTTGAGTTCGATTTTGGTTAAATTATGGTTTAAGTCTATTTTAATTATCTTGCCATGTGCCATGGTTGATTATAATTTGTGTTATGTGCTTGTATTCAGAGGTGATATGGATGAATTGTTTATGTTATATATGTTTAATCTTAGTCTAAGCTTATATCGAGAGTGTATCCAAGTTGTATGATGTTTGTGAAGCTCGGTACTCTACAGAACTCCTCTGTCAACCACAAATACCCACCCCATGCGGATGCAATATTTCATACACCAATAAGCATATCATGTTTAACATTATAGTTTCGATATTACAACATTCTCAACATGAGTTTTAGTAAACATAATTGGAAACACAAAAATATATAGACTTTTTTTTCACCTTTTGAGCACTAATTCATGCAAGTTCTAAGCAGTTTTTGTCAAATTTTATACTTTTATTATAAAATATTTAATTTGAACTCAATTATTGAAACATTGTGAATTTTATTTATTTTTATAATAATTTTGCATAACTTGGGTTCTTTTTTATAGTTTGCACAGGTGAAAAATCGACTCGATAGTCACCTTCAAAGAATTAATTGATGACACATCTTGGGAGCTCAAGGTGATGAAATAAAAGCATGGAGGAATTAAATTTATGCTCTTGGAATTCAACAAATCAGTTGGTTTGATTTATTTTTTATCGGGAAAAGTGGATAGCCTGAAGTAAAGAAATAGGGCCCCAATTGAGCACATGAAGAAATAGGACGGACAAGCCCAAGAGAGCAGCCCAAACCATCCCTACTTTCTATCAAATCAACTAAATTTGGCTGATTTTAACACTTACAAAACAACCCTTTAAGCTCTCCTTAAATGTCGTTCAAACCCTCCCCTTTTCATGTAATTAATTTCTAGCCAAAAGCTAAAAATAGCAAGTTCATTCAAATACTCCTCCCACCTAGCATGTTCATCCATGTGAAGGGAGATTCATGTTATTTTTAGCTAATTTTATTTTCCAATTTCAAGTATAAATAGCCCTTTTCACTTCCTCATTCAACACACCATTCATCTTTCATTCATCTCTACTCCACTTCTCTCTTTCACTCTCTTGTCTTCTCGTTTCGTATCTTTCTTCCCTTTTCTGGTTTCCTCTCTTGAAAAAGAGCTAGCGCGCTCCCTGGAGTAAAAGTAATTAAGAATTCATGAAGGCTTTTGATCGGTAAAACAAGCTGAGAAGAAGATGACTGCACTAGTCTGGCTTCGAAAAATCACCGGGATTTATTTTCAAATTCCCTTCTCTTTATCTTTTTCAGTTTATTCTATGATTATAAATATGAATACTTGTTATGTTGATTTTCCAAATTTAATTAAAAATACTTAAATCATGTTCATGTTAGATTAATTGCATTTTGTCCACTTAATTTGTTAAAGTCATAATTTTTTTTGTTATTATAGGCCTTGATAATTTGTTCAACTAAATAAAATCATGACTATGTTACACTTGCATTATAAACTGTAAGGTAACAAATGAATTAAATTTTAATTAGATTCAAATTACAATTAAGTGACACAGTATTTAATTGGTGCGTATTTGATCTTCTAAGGTAGCTAAGGGTTAAATTTAGTGGAAATATTAAACGAAGTAATCGCCTTGCATAACTTATAAGATTGTTATGATTTTAAGGTAGGCATATATTTAATCCACTTTGTCTTATTCTTTCTTATGAAAATTGATTGATTAATCTAGCATAGGAATATGTTTTTAAAGATTGATAAATTTAATAAGCATGTGCGTTAACAAAAGACCAAGTTAATGTAACACCCCAAACTCGGCTTGGAAGTTTGGCTCGAATCTGGCGTGTCACATTGAAGTGTTTTTCAAAAACCATGTTTTCATTAAAAACCCTTCTTAATAATTAAAAACTTATACCCTTTTTAAACCTTGTTAGAAAACCTCAGCTGAATAACATTCTTAACAACTTTGTAAAAATCTTGGTAGTTGCGGAAGCTTAATTTAAAAACAATTGCGGATACGTGATGTTTTGAAAAACAGTAGTTGATTTGGAAAACCGTGTTTTAATACTAGCAATTATAAGAACAATAAATAAAATTTCAAATTTGAAATCCAGAAAATTACAACGGCTTTACCACAACCCACATAAAAACATTTAAAAGTAATAATCAAAACTGTAACATAAACAGTGTGTGTGGCTTCCTCCGAGCCCCTCGCAGCTCCGATCCGTCTAAGGCTAGAAATTACCTGAAAGGTTAATAAATAGGGTGAGTTTACGAAAACTCAGTGTGTAACATAACCCAACCATAGCCCAAAATAGATCAAACCTCAGAGTCAGACTTATCTGGGCCTTGGCCCAGTACAGAAATCAGAATGAAACCCATAGGCCCATAGCAGATATAGAACAAATATATCATGAATGTAGAAATCCCAACCCAGAGCCATCCACAACACCCCCGTACCAGCCTTACACTGTAACACCCCAAACCCAGCCCATACGTTACAGCCGAATTCAGCGTGTCACATGGGGAAAGTTACTAAAGAAGTTATGTTTTATCCAAAAATCTTTCTTAGGGTTTGAAGAATGTTTTGTTTTAAGTTAAAGTGAACAGAAGTTGTGCACCAGGTAGGAAGCCAGAAAAGAGAAGGTGAGTCTGTTGGACTGCTTAAGTACCAAGCTCTTCACAGATCCAATCCTAGACATGCACACATCCATTGCCACACTTTAAGCCTGTTACTAGTCCACGAATAATTAATTAAGTTTAAGTCTATTTAAAATATTAATTTCCTTTGAAAACGTTTACATTGGGGAAGCTTTGCTCGGTTATCATGATATTTTGAAAATAGAAATCTTTTATAAAACGCGCCCTAAAGCTAACCAGTTTAATAACCCAAAATAAATAAAATAATAAAAAGAGCGGCCATATTAAAACTTAAACCAGAAACAAAATAATCAAAATAATAATTATGAAACTTAAAAAAAAATAGAAATTAATCTTCGTGGCCACTCTGAATCCCGCTCAGCTCCAAGTCCACCAACTAGGGCTCACCTGCAAGGATGGAAGGGAAAGGGGTGAGTTTGGAAAACTCATTGTGTAAGAAAAACCCATTCAAAGCCCAAGTCAGCTCAAGCCCATTGGGCCTAAGCCCATTCAGATAACAGTATGTATTGGGCCGAAGCCCTTTTCAGAATAAACTGGACCTTAGCCCCATTTTCAGATATCAGTATGGCCCAAAGGCCCATTCCAGAACAGATCAGACATATTCGTTTATGCAAGCCCAACCCAGCCTATAACGAACCGCTACACTCCACCCGTACCAGCCCTACACTCCATGTCGGGAATAGCTCAACCCACCCAGCCCTACACTCTACAGTTGCAGCATTGCTGCTCAGTTATCAGTAAGTTGAGGCAAAGCCTCCAGTACATAGACAAGCCACTTTCAGTACTTCCTCCGTCAATATCCCAGTCCCATGCATCAAATAATAATAATAACATGGCATGCAATAAATAATAGCAGTCAAACATGCATTCAGGTCAACCTTAACTCTAGGGGTACATCAGTAATTTTACTCCTAGGGGTAAATCTTTAAAGTGTCCACCTATAAAGGTATTTCTGTAATTTTATCAGTTTTAAAGGGTTTTCATGCATATTCCCACCTTTCACGTACTAACAGAAACACTTACCGAGGGTTCTTATCGAATTGGGCCCGTTGACCCATTATCCCAATTTTGGCCCATAAAGCCCAAAATATCGAAGGCACAGAAATCATGCACTCTGCAGTCTAAACATTGTAGTTTACCAAAAATGTTAATCGATTTACCTCACGAGCATTTGCACACTCACAAGTCCACAAAATACTGGTTTTTTAGCATTTTGGCTTTTCGGCTTTTGCCGATCTAGACTATGAAAGGGTGTCAGTTACACACCTGTTTGTACGATATGCTGACGAGATCCACACACATGAACTGCCTACAATTGGATTACTAACATGTTAATCTAACTATCGAAAATGAACTACATATTAACCTCCTTACCATATTCGGCCAAAAGCACCTTAGGCACTAGTGATCCTACCTTTGCCGAAATTATCGATTAGGTTTAGATCCAGTCGTTCCACTTGTCCAAGCCTTCGATCAGTAGCCTCTAGATCACACTATTATCAAAATAAAACAATTATAACATCCCTTAGAGCTACAAGCCCAAATCGACAGCCTCCCTAACCTTTAGGGACTTCGGCTTTTTCTAACTTGAAAGAAATAAGACTAGATTTGAACTAATGAGCACTTACCACTTAATCCTCTTTGATTTCTTCGCAGATCTGATGTAGATCTATCCTCTAAACAACGGCAGAACCCGAATCCAGGAGATCTAAAGTTTCGGCTATAAGCCCCTAAGTCTTATGGTATTTAAGCTTTTTAAGTGGTGAAGAAGATTATGATTCGAGGCTATAACCTTGGAATAATGCTGCCGACCGGTACCAAGGGTTTAGAGACGATGAATGTTGATCAAGAGGAACAAAAATACCGAAGGATTTTGGCTTTGGAGAATTCGGCACAAGTAGTGAGTTTCGGGATTCGACTTTTATGGCAATCAGCTATGGAGGTTTTGTGGAGGATGGGATCGACAGAGAAGGTGAGTAGGGTGATCAGAAGGTTTCGGCTAACAGAAGAAGCATAAGGAAAGAAAGAAAATGGAGAAAAAGAGAGGCAGAAAATTCGGCATCAAGAAAAGGAACTTGCGTTTTCGGCTTTTGTGAGAACTTAGAATGAATGAATGAAAACTTTCAGGTGGCTAACCCTAATCCTCCAAGACAGAAAAAGAAAAGAACCTAACCCTAATATAAACTAAAGCAATCGACCCAACCTCCCTAAGGCTCTTGCCGAAATTCTCTTGAGTGATCATGTGCCCAGCACATGTCCAAAATTAAAAAGTAACTACATGCCTACCTTGCGACTCGAACCTTGGACCTTCAATTCCTTCCCATGCGCCATTTTTTTTTTGGAATCTAGTGGCGCCACCTTACCACTTTACCAAAGCTTTATTTGTGTCATGACTTACGAAGTTCTTTTTAAAGCCCACTTAACCCAGTCTCCTATTCACTTAAAATCCAACCTTGATATTTTACCATGTTTAACCTAGGCTTGGGCCTTCTAAAGACCTACTAACACATTTAAACACAATTCCAATATTCAGAACACTAAAATTCCAAAATTTACCAAAAATCACAGAAACTCTAAAAAAATCCCAAAAATCAGGGCGTTACAACTCTACCCCCTTAAAGAAATTTCAGCCTCGAAATTTACCTGATCTAAATAGTTGAGGATATTGTTGATGCATAGTCTCTTCTGACTCCCAAGTAGCCTCTTCCCTTAGTACTTTTACCAATGGAACCGACTTCTTTCTTAAAACTTTAACATCTCGATCTAAAATTTGTACGGGTTCTTCTTCAAAGGTCAAATCAGTCTTTACTTCAATCTCCTCCACTGGCATGACATGTGAAGGATCCAATCGATATCGTCTCAACATAGACACATGAAAGACGTTATGGATTCTATCCAACTCTGGTGGTAATTCTAACTGATACGCTACTAGCCCTACCCGTTTAAGAACCCGATAAGGCCCTATAAACCGCGGACTCAATTTGCCTTTCTTGCCGAACCTCAAGATCTTCTTCCAAGGTGAAACCTTCAAGAAAACCATATTCCCAACAGCGAACTCAATCTCTTTGCGCTTTAGATCCGCATACGACTTCTGTCTATCAGATGCCTCCTTTAATCGATCTCTTATCAACTTAACCTTACTTTCAGTATCTGCCACTAACTTCGGTCCAAGCACTTGTCGTTCACCCAACTCTGTCCAACACGTAGGCGTACGACATCTCCGCCCATAAAGTGCCTCATAAGGAGCCATCTGAATACTTGTTTGGTAGTTGTTGTTGTATGTGAACTCCGCCAATGGCAAGTAGTCCTCCCAACTACCACGAAAATCGATGATACAACCTCTTAACATATCCTTCAAATTTTGAATAACCCTTTCCGACTGTCCATCTGTCTGAGGGTGAAAGGCAGTACTGAAATCCAATCGTGTACCCAATGCCTCCTGCAACTTCTGCCAGAACTGAGATGTAAACCTAGGGTCTCGATCAGAAATGATCGACACAGGCACTCCATGCAGTCGCACTATCTCTGGAACATACAACCTGACCAATTTTTACAGTGAGTAATCAGTACGAACTGGTATGAAAAGTGCAGATTTTGTTAACCTATCCACAACTACCCACACAGAATCTTTCTTGGTGGGTGTCAAAGGTAGCCCACTCACAAAGTCCATAGTTACTCTCTCCCACTTCCATAGCGGAATTTTCACCAGTTGCAGTAATCCAGAAGGTAATTGGTGCTCGGCCTTAACTTGCTGGCACGTTAGACATTTCCCAACAAATTCAGTCGCCTCCCGTTTCAGTCCAGGCCACCAGTACACCTCTCATAGATCTCGATATAACTTATTCCCTCCAGGATGCATGGCACAGGGTCCACCATGAACCTCCTTTAAAATTAACCGCCTCAATTCAGGGTCTTTCGGAATACAAACTCTTCCACGAAAGCACAGAACTCCGTCAGTGTTCAGTCCAAAATCTTCATTCTCACCATTCTCAACTTGCCAAAACTGAAAAACTAACGAATCATCCTTCAACTATTTTTGTTTAATCTGCTCAGTCCAAGTAGGCCTCACTTGCAATTCTGCCAACAGACTTCCATCTTCGAACAGACTCAAACATGCAAACAAGGCTCTCAAATCGATAACAACCCTTCGACTCAACGCATCAGCCACCACGTTAGCCTTACCTGGGTGGTACTCAATCGAATAGTCGTAATCCTTAAGCAACTCTACCCATCTTCGTTGCCTAAGGTTCAACTCCTTCTGAGTCATCAGATACTTTAGGCTCTTATGGTCTGTGTATATAATACACTTTTCTCCATATAAGTAATGTCTCCAGAGTTTCAACGCGAAGATCACTGCTGCTAGTTCTAAATCATGCGTAAGGTAGTTCGCTTCATGAGGCATAAGCCGTCGCGAAGCATAAGCGACCACCTTACCCTCTTGCATCAGTACACATCCTAACCCTACATACGACGCATCGCTGTACACAGTGAAGTCCTTCCCAGGCTCCGGTTGAATCAATACTGGCGCTTCAATCAGTACCTTTTTCAAATGGTTAAAAGTTTTACTGTTTCTCAGTCCAGAAAAATTCTACCCCTTTCCTTAACAGTTTTGTCAATGGTGCAGCAATCAGAGAAAATCCCTTTACAAACCTTCGATAATAGCCTGCCAAACCCAGAAAACTCTGAATTTCTGATACTGACTTCGGTGGTTTCCATCCCAAAACTGCCTCAATTTTTCAAGGATCCACTCTAATTCCTTCAGTAGAAACCACATGACTTAGAAAAGCCACTTCTCGCAACCAGAATTCACCCTTACTAAACTTCGCATACAGTTGCTTCTCTCTCAGTACTTGTAGTACAATACGTAGATGCTCCTCATGTTTCTCCTCGATTTCCAAATATACCAGAATATCATCGATGAAAACTACCACGAATCGATCCAAGCAAGGTTGGAATACCCGATTCATCAAATCCATGAAAGCGGTAAGTGTGTTCGTTAACCCAAACGGCATAACTAAGAACTCGTAATGACCATATCTAGTTCTGAATGCTGTCTTATGAATATCCACTTCCTTTACCCTTAGCTAATGGTATCCAGATCGAAGGTCAATCTTGGAAAATATCGAAGCTCTTCTAAGTTGGTCAAATAAGTCATCAATTCTTGGCAGTGGGTATTTGTTCTTTATTGTCAGTTTGTTCAACTGGCGATAATCGATGCACATGCACATCGTCCCGTCCTTTTTCTTCACAAATAGGACCAGTGCTCCCCATGGAGACACACTAGGTCTAATGAAGCCTCTATCCAACAACCCTTGGATTTGAGCTTTCAGTTCCACTAACTCCTTCGGTGCCATCCTATAGGGTGCAATGGATACTGGAGCTGTTCCAGGCAGCAAATCGATTCCAAACTCAACCTCCCGATTCGGAGGTAATCCAGGAAGCTCTTCTGGGAAAACATCCCGGAATTCCCTAACAGTTCTGATGGTCTCCACAGTCAGATCCTTAGTTTCAACTTGGCTTACAAAATCCAAATATGCCTCGCATCCCTTACGCATCAGTTTCTCAGCCCTCATAGCCGATACTACATTGGACAAGTAATCTCTTTGTTCTCCAATAATCATTACCTCTTTACCATCCACAGTCCTTAACATCATCCTCTTAGCTGCACAATCCAGTGTTGCCCTATGCTTGGTCAACCAATCCATCCCTAGGATCAAATCGAATTCTCTGAACGGTAATTCCATCAAGTCTCCCCAGAAAATCCTACCTTGAGTCTCTAAAGGCACCTCCCTAAAGAGTTTTTCTACTTTAACTGAGTGGCCTAAAGGACTTATCACAGTTACCCCACACATAGTCTCCTCAAATTGAACACCCAATGCCCTAGAAATGTCACATGAAACATACAAATGAGTTGACCCCACATCTATCAGAGTAATATAAGGTACACGAGAGATCAAAAACATACCAGTTATGACATCAGGTGCGTCACCCTCCTCACGGCGATGAGCAGCATATACCAAAGCTGGCTGACGAGCCTCAGCATTAACAGTACCCCTACCAGGTTCCCCACGTCCATAGCCGTTGCCACTGCGACCTTGGCCACGACCTCTCAGCGGCAGCAGTCCACCTCGCGCTGGTTGGACAGGTTGCACAGCCCCTTGTTTAGCCACTTGAGTCTGAGCTGACCTCCTAGGATAATCCCTGATCCTATGTTCCTTTGATCCAAAATTAAGACAAGCCCCAAAACGCTTCCAGCATTCCCCTAGATGCATTCTACCATAATCTCCACAAGCTTGTGGTTTAACTGTGTTCACCTGATCTACTCGAACTGGTTCCTCCATCCTAGCTCTCTTAACATTTCGGTTTGCAGCACCAGCTACACCAGCATCCCTCTTGAACCGGTTTCGATCCCTGTCGCGATTCTTTCGTTTGGCTTGCTTCACCTCTTCGGCTATCTTAGCCTTCTCTACCAGTGCAGCAAAATCGTGCTCCCTCTGCAGAGCTATGAGCACCCTTAGCTCATCCTTGAGGCCATCCTCAAAACGAACACTGCGCTCATATTCGGTGGAGACAATGCCACTAGCGTATCGGCTCAATCGCAGGAACTCCGCCTCATATTCAACAACGGTCTTGCTACCCTGAGTTAGGTTTAGGAATTCTTTTCTTCGTGCATCCACATAGCTAGCTCCGACATATTTCGCCTTGAAGGATTTCTTGAACAACTCCCAAGTTACCCTCTCAGCTGGGGTACCCTCTCTCACAGTGATCCACCACTGATATGCCTCGTCCCATGTGACAGCCCAAAGTTGACCCTAGTCGGGAAGTGGTTTCGGGACCGCTAAACCGAGTCACCGAAATGTTTGAATGTGATAATTATCGTCTAGAATATGTAATTATGAATGTGTGAAAATTTCAAGCTTCAATTTGGTTGATTTCATGTGAATTTAGTCAATAGGACTTATGTGAGAAAATTCTAAAATGTGATAGGTCAATGTGTGAGGACCTATTAGTGCATGTGGACAAAGGGGGGACTTGCATGTCAAATTCCCCTCCCCTACTAGTAGTGGCCGGCCATGATGGGCATGATGCACAAGTGTGCAATTTATTTTATGGAAATTATGGCATGAGTATGGCACAAATAAGATATGTTAATTTGTGTCATAAAATGTTGGGATAAAACAAATAAAATAATAAAAAGGAGTATGGAGAATACAAAAAAAAATGTGTGTGTAGTTGTTTGTCCCCCCCCATTGCCGTGAGCTAAAGAAGAGAAAGGAGAGAATTTTGTTCATCCTTTTCTCATCTTCATGCTTGCCGAAACTAGAAAGAAAAAAAACAAAGAAAAATTTTCTCATCCTTTGGTTCATCCTTGGCCAAAAATTTTAAGGAGGAAAGAAGAAGAAGGTGAAGAGATTCGGCCATGCATGTAGCTAGGCTAAGGTATGTTTGATGATGTTCCATGAGATGCATGCATGTTTTAGTTGTTAGCTTGAGTTCTACTTGGCCCATGGTCTAAATCTTGCTATGTGATGGAATTTGCACTTGACCATGGATGCATCATTCTTGGTTGGTGTTTGATGTTGTGGTGATGAGGCATGAGGATGAGTAAAGATTCGGCCTAGGTGGAGGTTGTGTTAATGCCATTGCATGCAAAATATGAGGCTTGTTAATGATGCATGTGATGATGGCTTGATGATTCTTGAACCTCCTTTTTAGCATTTTTGTGTGAGCACATATGTGCATTGGTTGCTAAATGGAGAAGAATCGGCTAGCAAGATGTGTGCCAAGGCCGAATGTAACTTTGCATGTTGATGAGCAATGCATGTGTTAAATCGATGAAAAGGGGGAGGATGCTTTACTAGTGTGTATATGTGTGTATTAAGTGTTGAAATCGACCCCAAAAATAGACATGCATATTCGGCCAAGGGGAAAGAAATTAGCTAATATGTTGTGTTGATGCATGATTTTTGCATGTATGAGACTTTAATGTCTAATGTATAAATATGGGCTAAGTGCCTTGTGTTCATCTTTTTGATGCCGAAATGATGAAATCAATTTATTTGTTTGATTAAGCTCAAGAGCAAAGGGGAAATAAATCCGATAAAGGGAAGGAAAAAGTGGTTGAATAGCTAGCGGAATCGTTCGACAACACCCGAGGTAAGTTCTTGAGTAAGAGAGCTTAAATTACAATGTGATTAAATCATGCTCTATGTGTGGCTATTGAGCCGAATGTGCAAGGACGATATGTGCCTTGTGTTTGAGTTTCGCAAATGAAAATGAAATATGAATGTGCATGATAAATTGAATGCTGTCCGGGCTAAGTCCCGAAGGCTTTGTGCTAAGTGAATATATCCGGACTAAGATCCGAAGGCATTTGTGCGAGATACAAATTCCGGGTTAAGCCCCGAAGGCCTTTGTGCGAGATACTAAATCCGGGTTAAGTCCCGAAGGCATTCGTGCGAGTTATTAAATCCGGGTTATGTCCCGAAGGCATTGTGTGAGTTACTAAAACCGGGCTATGTCCCGAAGGCATTTGAACGAGGAGCTATATCCGGTTAAATCCCGAAGGTACGTGATTTGGTAATGAATGAGCTTGCTGTAAAATTCCAGCGAATACTTGAAAAACATCCCAATATGGGGATATGTTACGTATGTGTTGAATTTAATCGAGCCCTTACAAATAAATGTTCGCTCAGTTGATAAACGAGCTACCGGCCTTCGGCTAAGTTAGTCTATTGTGTATGTACATAAGGGTTGTTAATGTTGTGAAGCAAGTTTGATATCGATAAATTGCGTATTATGAAATATTCCATTTAGCTAAATGTGTGTTATTCTTTGTTTATGCTGGAATTCCTTGCTCAAAACTTACTAAGCATAAATTGCTTACTCGTTACACTGCTCCTCTGTTTTATAGATTTTTGGTTCTCCAGCTATCGGACTCGGGATCTTGACGTCGAAGTCGCCCACACTATCAAAGGCTCTTTTGGGTACTATTTTGGTTGAATCTTGATATGGCATGTATAGGACTACCCATTGTTGTTTTTCGAGTACTTTATGAAATGTATAAGTGTACAGCCATGCGAAAATGGCTTGTAGAAGTGGAGTATGGCATTAGACCATTCGTGTTTATGAATGTATAGATGGTTTCATGATGTAACTATAGTTGGAATGGAAGTGTTGAGCAAATGATCAGCCACTGGAATGGCTAAGTATGATCATATGTGGGCTTATGTATGACAAGGCCCTAGTTGGTCCATGAAACCCCAAAATAGGTAAGGTTTACTTTGAAAACAGAGGCTGATAGCAGCAGTGGTGTGGATTGGAAAAATCACAAGAATTCGTAGGAGTGGAATTAAATAGTGAATAAATTATGTAAACAAACCTTGAAGAATCTACTTTCATAGGAAAGTAACGAAACAATCATATGGACAGTACAGTAAGAGATATTCGGGTTCTTGTGGAACAGGGCCAGAACAGTTTCTGGATTCCCTGTTCCGTCTTTGGAAATTCACTATAAATTGACCAGAGATAATTAGGGGTCATACCATATATGTATGGATTCCTCTCTGAGTCTAGTTTCCATAGAAACAAACGGCATCAGTATTGAAGCTCTGTGCAGAGAGATATCCAAGTCGTAATGGGAAAAGGTCAGTGTAGTCGACCCCTGTAACATGGGAGAATTTGACTAATAAACTGTACTAATTGGCCCGACCAAAAATTCTAGAAAAAAATACATAGGTGGGGACATGAGTCTAGTCTCAGGGAAAAATCACAAAACTGATTTTCGAGTTGTGAAACTCAAGATATGATTTTTGAAGCGACTAGTACTCAGACTGGGCAGTGTCTGGAAAAATTTTTCAAAGTTTGTTAACATCTCGTGTCCGACTCCGGTGTCGGTCTCGGGTTCGGGGTGTTACATTTTATTGGTATCAGAGCTACGGTTTAGTCGATTCTAGGACTACCGTAATGTTTTGGGTCTAGCTATACATGCCATTTTATGTGATTACTTGATAGTGTGGTGATTTCTGACAATTGTAAATGTGTATTTATAGTAATGGATCCCGATCGTGACCGAGAGGTAGCTGATGATCTTGAGAGTGTAGCGCCTGCTCCCGCACAAGGGACAGTGCCGGCAGACTCTCAACCTAATGCTAGTAATCCGAATGATGAAGCTAGACAAGCATTCTCTAGCGTGATGAATGATTGGTTTAACCAATACATTCGAACTAATATGGCTGTTCCACAACCTCCATTCCCGACAAATACTACCCCCGCACCTACAATACCACCAGTAACGGACCAAATAAGGTCAAATAAGCCCCCAGTTGACAGAATCCGAAAACATGGGGCTACTGAATTTAAGGCTATGGATAGCAATGATGCCGAGCAAGCTGAATTTTGGCTGGACAACACTATCCGGGTACTCGATGAGCTATCTTGTACACCCAATGAATGCCTAAAGTGTGTTATCTCCTTGCTACGTGATTCTGCCTACTATTGGTGGAGTACTCTGACTTCTATTGTGCCCCGAGAGCAAGTAACTTGGGAGTTTTTCCAAACTGAGTTTCGGAAAAAGTATATCAGTCAGAGATTTGTTGATCAAAAACGGAAGGAATTTCTTGAGCTTAAGCAAGGCTCCATGTCGGTTACTGATTACGAGCGAAAATTTGTTAGACTTAGCAAATACGCTCGGGAATGTGTTTCGTCCGAAACTATTATGTGTAAACGCTTCGAGGATGGGCTGAATGAAGATATAAAAATGTTCGTTGGCGTTCTTGAAATACGAGAGTTCGTGGTACTTGTTGAACGAGCTTGTAAAGCCGAAGAGCTTAGAAAAGAAAAGCAAAGAGTTGATGAGGGAACTGGAGAGTTTCGTAAAAGATCCTCGGGAAGGTCTCTTCAACAGACATCGAAGAGATTTCGAGATGATGCGGGCCAGTTTAGAGGCACTTCGGGCCTTTTTAGACGAGATCGTGATCGACCCCCTGTGGGTACACGAGGAACTTCGGTCGCCAGTGTTGGGAATGAACGTCGAGACAGGACGAAATGCCGATATTGCGGTAAATGGCATTCGGGGAGTTGTAGACTTCCTGACCGCTCCTGTTACAAATGCGGATCAGTTGACCACTTCATTAAAGATTGCCCGAGGTTGTCGGGACAGAATGCAAATCAGAGTGGGAGACCGGGTGCTACCACTGCTCGAGGTAGACCATCTGGAAATATGGGCAATGCTAGTGGTGGTCAGAGAGGATCTAGAGATGATATAACCAGATCCGAAGCCCGTGCGCCTGCTAGAGCTTATGCTATACGTGCCCGCGAGGATGCTTCTTCGCCTGATGTTATTACCGGTACATTCACTCTCTTTGATACTAATGTAATTGCTTTGATTGACCCTAGTTCTACTCATTCTTACATATGTGAAACCTTAGCATCCAGTAAGACTTTACCTATTGAGTCTACTGAGTTCGTAATTCGGTGTCAAATCCCTTGGGTCGTTACGTGCTTGTCGACAAAGTGTGTAAGAAATGTCCCCTGGAAATTCGAGGTTCCTGTTTTCCGGCGGACTTGATGCTTCTGCCGTTTGATGAATTTGATGTTATCCTTGGTTTGGATTGGTTGACCGCGCATGATGCGGTTGTGAATTGCAAGAGCAAGACTATTGATTTGAGGTGCGCAAATAACGAAGTAATCCAAATTGAGTCTGCGGACTTGGAGGGGATGCCAACTGTAATATCAGCAATGTTGGCACAGAAATATGTAAGAAAAGGGTGCGAAGCATACCTTGCGTATGTACTTGGTGACAAAGAATTAGAAAAGAAACCCGAATTTGTGCCGGTGGTTTGTGAATACCCGGATGTTTTTCCGGAAGAATTACCGGGTTTACCACCTGTTCGGGAGGTAGAGTTTGGTATTGAGCTTGTACCTGGGACTACGCCGATTTCGATAGCTCCGTATCGTATGGCACCAACCGAGTTAAAGGAGTTGAAAGCTCAGTTGCAAGAACTGACGGATAGAGGTTTCGCTCGACCAAGTTTCTCACCTTGGGGTGCACCAGTATTGTTCGTGAAAAAGAAGGACGGAACCATGAGGTTGTGCATTGACTATCGTCAGCTGAATAAAGTGACGATAAAGAACAAATATCCGTTGCCGCGCATCGATGATTTGTTCGACCAACTGAAGGGAGCCTCAGTGTTCTCAAAAATAGATTTGAGATCGGGCTATTATCAGTTGCGAATCCGAGATTCAGATATTCCCAAAACTGCCTTCAGAACGAGATATGGTCACTACGAATTCTTAGTGATGCCGTTTGGGCTCACTAATGCCCCTGCAGTATTTATGGATTTGATGAATCGGATCTTCAGACCGTATTTGGATCGGTTCGTAGTGGTGTTCATTGATGACATTTTGGTCTATTCAAGAGACGAGACCGAACATGCTGAGCATCTGAGACTAGTGCTGCAAATTTTGCGGGATAAGCAGTTATATGCTAAGTTCAGTAAGTGTGAGTTCTGGTTAAGAGAGGTTAGCTTCTTGGGTCATGTGGTATCCGCGTCGGGTATTCGAGTTGACCCGAACAAAATTTCAGCCATACTTGACTGGAAACCTCCGAGAAATGTTACTGAAGTTCGGAGCTTTTTGGGGCTCGCCGGTTATTACCGACGATTTGTCAAAGGTTTCTCGATGATAGCCACACCAATGACGAAGCTACTTCAAAAGGATGTTAAGTTCGAGTGGACGGAGAAATGTCAGAAAAGTTTCGACCAACTGAAAACTCATTTGATTGAAGCTCCAATTTTGGTGCAACCCGAATCAGGTAAAGAGTTTGTCATTTATAGTGACGCATCCCTACTTGGGTTGGGTTGCGTATTGATGCAAGAAGGTCGAGTCGTGGCCTATGCGTCGAGACAATTGAAGCCTCACGAGAGGAATTATCCGACCCATGATCTCGAACTAGCTGCCATCGTGTTTGCTTTAAAAATATGGCGACATTATCTGTTTGGTGAGAAGTGCCATGTATTTTCGGATCACAAAAGTCTCAAATATTTGATGACTCAACGAGACTTGAATCTGCGACAAAGACGTTGGCTTGAGTTGTTGAAAGATTACGAGCTTGTCATTGATTATCACCCGGGAAAGGCTAACGTGGTTGCGGACGCCTTAAGCCGGAAGTCATTGTTTGCTTTACGAGCGATGAACGTGCATTTGTCTGTTCTACCAGACACTGTGTTAGTAGCTGAATTAAAAGCTAAACCATTATTGACTCACCAAATTCGTGAAGCTCAGAAAGTCAATGATGAATTGGTTGCAAAACGGGCTAAGTGTTTTCCGAACGAGGAATCGGAGTTTCAAATTGATGATGATGATTGTTTGAGGTTCAGAAATCGTTTGTGTGTTCCAAGGAATTCGGAACTCATTTCGATGATTCTGAACGAAGCCCATTGTAGCCGAATGTCAATTCACCCGGGGAGTACGAAAATGTACAACGATTTGAAACGTCAATTTTGGTGGCATGGTATGAAACGGGACATCTCCGACTTTGTTTCGAGATGTTTGATATGTCAACAAGTGAAAGCGGAACATCAAGTGCCTTCAGGATTACTCCAGCCGATCATGATACCCGAGTGGAAATGGGATCGAGTCACAATGGACTTTGTGTCCGGACTGCCCTTGTCAGCAAGTAAGAAGGATGCGATATGGGTTGTTGTTGATAGACTGACTAAGTCGGCTCATTTCATCCCCGTACGTACGGATTTTTCATTGGATAAACTAGCTGAATTGTACGTTTATCAAATTGTGAGATTACACGGGGTACCTGTTTCTATCGTGTCGGATAGAGATCCGAGATTCACCTCACGATTTTGGAAGAAATTGCAAGAAGCTCTGGGTACCAAGCTGCATTTTAGCACTGCTTTTCACCCCCAAACCGATGGTCAATCCGAGCGGATAATTCAGATACTTGAGGATATGTTGAGATGTTGCATCCTCGAGTTCAGTAGTTCATGGGAACGGTATTTACCTTTGATTGAATTCGCTTACAACAATAGTTTTCAATCAAGTATTAAGATGGCACCTTACGAGGCTTTGTACGGTCGTAAATGCCGTACACCATTGTTTTGGACCGAGCTCGGTGAAAGTAAAATTTTCGGAGTTGATTTGATTAAAGATGCTGAACAGAAAGTAAAGGTAATCCGTGAAAGTCTAAAGGTAGCCACGGATCGTCAGAAGTCGTACGCAGATTTGAAACGAAAAGACATCGAGTATCAGGTGGGAGACAAAGTGTTCCTTAAGGTTTCACCTTGGAAAAAGATACTCATGTTCGGCCGTAAGGGCAAGTTGAGCCCAAGATTCATTGGGCCGTACGAAATCTCCGAACGAGTTGGTCCGGTTGCGTATAGATTGATTTTGCCCCCAGAGCTTGAAAAGATTCATGACGTCTTTCATGTTTCGATGCTTCGACGCTATCGATCTGATCCATCGCACATAATTAGCCCATCAGAGGTTGAAATTCAAGTCGACATGAGCTATGAAGAAGAACCGATGCGTATCCTAGCTCGTGAAGTGAAGGAGTTGCGAAACAAAAGAGTTCCGCTAGTAAAGGTGTTATGGCTCAAACACGGGATCGAGGAAGCTACTTGGGAGACCGAGAGCTCGATGAAAGAACGATACCCAAACCTATTTACCGGTAAGATTTTCGGGGACGAAATTCCTTAAGTGGGGAGAGTTGTGATAGCCCAAAGTTGACCCTAGTCGGGAAGTGGTTTCGGGACCGCTAAACGAGTCACCAAAATGTTTGAATGTGATAATTATCGTCTAGAATATGTAATTATGAATGTGTGAAAATTTCAAGCTTCAATTTGGTTGATTTCATGTGAATTTAGTCAATAGGACTTATGTGAGAAAATTCTAAAATGTGATAGGTCAATGTGTGAGGACCTATTAGTGCATGTGGACAAAGGGGGGACTTGCATGTCAAATTCCCCTCCCCTACTAGTAGTGGCCGGCCATGATGGGCATGATGCACAAGTGTGCAATTTATTTTATGGAAATTATGGCATGAGTATGGCACAAATAAGATATGTTAATTTGTGTCATAAATGTTGGGATAAAACAAATAAAATAATAAAAAGGAGTATGGAGAATACAAAAAAAAATGTGTGTGTAGTTGTTTGTCCCCCCATTGCCGTGAGCTAAAGAAAAGAAAGGAGAGAATTTTGTTCATCCTTTTCTCATCTTCATGCTTGCCGAAACTAGAAAGAAAAAAAACAAAGAAAAATTTTCTCATCCTTTGGTTCATCCTTGGCCAAAAATTTTAAGGAGGAAAGAAGAGAAAGGTGAAGAGATTCGGCCATGCATGTAGCTAGGCTAAGGTATGTTTGATGATGTTCTATGAGATGCATGCATGTTTTAGTTGTTAGCTTGAGTTCTACTTGGCCCATGGTCTAAATCTTGCTATGTGATGGAATTGGCACTTGACCATGGATGCATCATTCTTGGTTGGTGTTTGATGTTGTGGTGATGAGGCATGAGGATGAGTTAAGATTCGGCCTAGGTGGAGGTTGTGTTAATGCCATTGCATGCAAAATATGAGGCTTGTTAATGATGCATGTGATGATGGCTTGATGATTCTTGAACCTCCTTTTTAGCATTTTTGTGTGAGCACATATGTGCATTGGTTGCTAATGGAGAAGAATCGGCTAGCAAGATGTGTGCCAAGGCGATGTACTTGCATGTTGATGGCATGCATGTGTAATCGATGAAAGGGGGGATGCTTTACTAGTGTGTATATGTGTGTATTAAGTGTTGAAATCGACCCCAAAAATAGACATGCATATTCGGCCAAGGGGAAAGAAATTAACTAATATGTTGTGTTGATGCATGATTTTTGCATGTATGAGACTTTAATGTCTAATGTATAAATATGGCTAAGTGCCTTGTGTTCATCTTTTTGATGCCTAAATGATGAAATCAATTTATTTGTTTGATTAAGCTCAAGAGCAAAGGGGAAATAAATCCGATAAAGGGAAGGAAAAAGTGGTTGAATAGCTAGCGGAATCGTTCGACAACACCCGAGGTAAGTTCTTGAGTAAGAGAGCTTAAATTACAATGTGATTAAATCATGCTCTATGTGTGGCTATTGAGCCGAATGTGCAAGGACGATATGTGCCTTGTGTTTGAGTTTCGCAAATGAAAATGAAATATGAATGTGCATGATAAATTGAATGCTGTCCGGGCTAAGTCCCGAAGGCTTTGTGCTAAGTGAATATATCCGGACTAAGATCTGAAGGCATTTGTGCGAGATACAAATTCCGGGTTAAGCCCGAAGGCCTTTGTGCGAGATACTAAATCCGGGTTAAGTCCCGAAGGCATTCGTGCGAGTTATTAAATCCGGGTTATGTCCCGAAGGCATTGTGTGAGTTACTAAAACCGGGCTATTCTGTCCCGAAGGCATTTGAATGAGCTTATTCGGTTAAATCGAAGGTAGTATTTGGTTAATGAATCCTTTTTGTAATTCCAGCGTATTGAATAATATTGGTAGACATTGCTGTATTATAGATTTTTGTTCTCCAGCTATCGGACTCGGGATCTTGACGTCGAAGTCGCCCACACTATCAAAGGCTCTTTTGGGTACTATTTTGGTTGAATCTTGATATGGCATGTATAGGACTACCCATTGTTGTTTTTCGAGTACTTTTGAAATGTATAAGTGTACAGCCATGCGAAAATGGCTTGTAGAAGTGAGTATGGCATTAGACCATTCGTGTTTATGAATGTATAGATGGTTTCATGATGTACTATAGTTGGAATGGAAGTGTTGAGCAAATGATCAGCCACTGGAATGGCTAAGTATGATCATATGTGGGCTTATGTATGACAAGGCCCTAGTTGGTCCATGAAACCCCAAAATAGGTAAGGTTTACTTTGAAACAGAGGCTGATAGCAGCAGTGGTGTGGATTGGAAAAATCACAAGAATTCGTAGGAGTGGAATTAAATAGTGAATAAATTATGTAAACAAACCTTGAAGAATCTACTTTCATAGGAAAGTAACGAAACAATCATATGGACAGTACAGTAAGAGATTTCGGGTTCTTGTGGAACAGGGCCAGAACAGTTTCTGGATTCCCTGTTCCGTCTTTGGAAATTCACTATAAATTGACCAGAGATAATTAGGGGTCATACCATATATGTATGGATTCCTTTCTGAGTCTAGTTTCCATAGAAACAAATGGCATCAGTATTGAAGCTCTGTGCAGAGAGATATCCAAGTCGTAATGGGAAAAGGTCAGTGTAGTCGACCCTGTAACGTGGGAGACTTTGACTAATAAACTGTACTAATTGGCCCGACCAAAAATTCTAGAAAAAAATACATAGGTGGGGACATGAGTCTAGTTTCAGGGAAAAATCACAAAACTGATTTTCGAGTTGAAACTCAAGATATGATTTTGAAGCGACTAGTACTCAGACTGGGCAGTGTCTGGAAAATTTTTCAAAGTTTGTTACATCTCGTGTC